>NC_047656.1:6604564-6678736 GCF_902201215.1 Prunus dulcis | reverse complement strand
CTTGTGCAGAGCATGGTTTCAGCATCTAGACTAGCTTTGCAGATTGCAGAGGCTTCAATTCACCAAAGGGTGCTGCAACAGAAGGAACTATCTAACAAGAAGGCTAGCCTGCGAGAAACCCTTAGGAAGTTAGGCTTTAGATTTTAAACTATGAAATGTAATAAACTTTAGTCATAAAAAATGACTAATATTTAATAAAAGTTATTTATTTTTGTGGAATATTTCTATTGGCAAAGTGTGCAAAAGTAAATTAAAACGTGCTTTAGCATATTTACAAGGATCTGCATAGCTTCTGAATCCGACATAGTCGGAAAAAAATTCTTTAACCATTTGCCATTAATTGGTGCAGCATGAACCCCTCCATCTTGGTCCTGTAATCTGTATGCCCCCATTCTAAAGATCTGATTAATTATGAAAGGAGCTTCCCATGTAGGTGACCGCTTTCCATAACCAGCTATATGCGTTCCAAAGGCAGAACTACTTTCCATATTATTTCTCCCTCTTCAAAACTCTTGTTTTTAACTCTTTTGTTGTAGGCCCTTGATACAGCCTATTTTCCTGCTAAGAGTTTGTTGAGGGTATCAATCTTGCTTGTATCCAATCCTTCCAGTTCTAGCAGCATGGCTTGAGAGTAGTCTTCTCCAACCAGATTGTGTTGATGTGTAATTCTAAGAGACTGGACTGCTATCTCCATGGGCTGAATTGCATCATGGCCATAAGTCAGAGCATAGGGGGTCATGCTAGTTGCCTCTCTTTTTGAAGTTCTACATGCCCACAGAGTTTCTAACAACTTCTCATGCCACTGTTTTGGATTTTTCTCAAGCATTTTTTTGATAATGTTGATGACCACCTTGTTACTTGATTCTGCCTGCCCATTAGCTTGGGCATAATAAGGGGTAGATTGAAGCAGTTTGAATTTAAATGATTCTGCCATATCCAGCATCTCTCTAGATATGAAAGAATATCCTCTGTCAGTTGTGATCGATTCTGGAATGCCAAATGATAGTATAGTAAGCAAGTAAGGGTTGATCTCACAGAGATTGTGATCTAAAGAGATGTTTATCAATGTCACACAATGAAAACTAAAACACAATTAAACACGAAAACAAAATAAAGATTGAAACCACAAGGACTTCCACACACACGCCAACAACAAGGGGGTTTTGATTTTAATTTTGTTAATAAAAAAAATAAGGAAAACAAAACAAAACAGAATTTAAATTAGAGTTTAAGAGAAATTGGTTTAAAATCAATCAAGAACAATAGCTAGGACTTACTATCCACCTCCAAACAATCAATCAATCCATAAACAACAATAGATAATAAATGTCTAGCAAGCATATGATGACGACACTCACAACAAGATCATGGCATTTGACTCCAGTTGTATAATTCTCTCTTAAGTGTATGTAAAGTGTATGGCATTTACATCAAAAGTCGATCCCCTAGTTAGTATGAATCTATTGTCATAGGTTTTGGCTGGTGGTTTGGATATTTTGTCCCTGGAAAATCTCTCAAGACACCCACCTTTGCCAGCCACAGGTGGCGGCGCGTGAGCCATTGTGTGGGAGCCCATTGAGCTAGTTATAGTTTGACAGTCGAAAGGATATTACACTTATTGTGCGATACCCAGTTTCAATATGTTTGGACCATTCGATCGGCCCAATTTCAAATATTTTGTTCCTCGTACCTCTAGGATTGTGTAGGAACTAGTTGATCAAGAATCAAAGTCCCAAATACACCAGATCAATGATTCTAGGGTTAAGTAAACCAATCACCATACGATCGTGCGATCTAGAGTGATCCAATAGCTCGATTGAGACCAAGATCTCAGAACTTGTTAATTAGACCTTGTTGGACTTATATGAATGTTTGGATCAGAAATCGGAGGTTGTGGGCCCCGTAGAACAAATTGGTCAAATTCCACGATCGGGGCCAAACTGATTGTTGGATCGTTATGAGACTTCTTAGATGAGTTCAACTTATGGTTATGGACCAATAGGAATTATCATATAACAAATTGAGGATATGGGCCCTACGAGCCCAGTCGACTTAGAGAGTGGTCTATGTTGACTCGGTTGAGGCTATTTAGTAGTTGTAATTGTAATTGGAGGTTTGTTTTAAAATGGCATTATGTTATGCGAGTTTCATTGAATGCTTATGAATTATTATACAATCGCTTTTACCTTCCAGGCATGTTATATTATGGTTCATTGTGTGGTGTTGGGAATGGCTTGGATAACTGGGTTTTGGAATGAATAAGAAATGAATTAAATGCCAGATTATATGTCTATATTTAAATATATGCTTAGTGGCTTGAAATTGATGAATTATGAAAACTAGTTTTCTTAGTGGTATGTTGTACATAGTTAAATGTAGTTGAGAATAGTTTTGAGAGATTTTGCATGGTCAAATTCAAATTAAGGAATGTTGGGATTGATCTCGTTTTAAAAAAGGAATTTTTGGTTATTTATTTAAGAACTGTTTTCTGGAAAGTTGAGAAAGGATTTGGAAATGGATTTATGAAAGTGGATTTGTAGAAAAAGAGGAATTTTATGATAAGTTTCGGGAAAATGGTTTTCAAACCCACCGTCAGAGTAACCCCCCGTCCCTTCCCCCTGGCAGTTGCCTTCGAAATTGTTTAGTCATTTATGACAACACCTAATGAGTCTAGAGGATGCCTGAACTGTGTGGTGTGAGGATTTGCATTGAGGTTGATTATATTTTCCTCAGTCCTGCGAGGGGAATTGATGGATATGTTTTTCAGGCTGATCACTCGATTTTGTGAGGATATGTGTTCTCGGGTTGACTAAGTGTCCCCCGAGTTCTGCGAAGATATGTGTTCTCGATCTGGCCACTTGTCCCCCGAGTTCTGCAATGATGTAATATATATGGTACTTGTTTTGACGGAATATTATTGGAATTAACGGATAATGTTGGGGGTACGCCTAGGTGGAGAGTATTTGAGTTTGAAGATGTTTTAAACTAAAAATGATGATTTTATCTTGGTACTTATTCGTAGAGGTTTTAATACATGTTTTCAAATTTATGAGACAATGATTGAGAGTTTTCTAAGTTTTAAGGATTTTATACAATTCACAACTACTTTCTTAAGAGATGAGTTTGTTTCAGTGAATTGATTAGAGTTTGAAGCTTTGGGTTTTAGGAAAGTGTGAAGGAATATTTTGTTCATGTGCTTACATATGGGTTGAACTTTGTTTCTTGTAAAAGAACTACGTGTGGCTTGATCCCTCAGTAAGGGTAGGTAGTTAACCTAGGCTAACTTAGGTGCATCCACAAGTTTATGATTGGTTTGTCGTGATAATTTTATGAGAGTTTCATTGAACGCTTGGGAAATTATTTGAGTTTGCTGTGCAGGTAAAATTTTTGGCTGTTGGTCTTTTTCAGGGGAGACTCTGTCAGTTTTCCGATAGAAGACATACCCTAAAGCTGTTTTTGGATTAGGATAAGAATGGTATTTTGGTTATTTGTGCCCGACACCTGTTAGGTGTTGGACACGTATGGGGTACTACACGGATTTCAAAGTGGGTTTTGGGTCGGGTTCTTTAAAAAATGATATTAAAACTCAATAGAATCATTTTATGGCTTCGTTAGAACCATATTAAGGCTCACCAAAATGATATTAAAGCTCACTAGAACCATTTTGTGACTTACTAGAACCATATTATGACTTACCAGAACAATAACATGGCTTATCAAATTTATATTATGAATTATCTAAACCATATTAGGTGTACTAGAACCATACTAAGGCTTACTAGAATCATATAAAAGCTAACCATATTATGGCTAACTAGAACCATATTAAGGCTTAGAAGAACCATACTGAGGTTTAGTAGAATCGGACTAAGGCTTATCAGAACTGTGCTAAGGCTCACCACAACCATATTTGGGCTCATCATGACCATTGTTGAGGCCCAAAAAATCCAAGGCTGGGCCCAAATATATTCTAGCCCAGTAGGGCACCTAACTTGGGAAGAAACCCAACTTGGGTACCCAAGAGTTCGTCATATGCGTTTGTACACGTGCCATGCCAAGCAATACGTAAATTTTGTGTGCCTTACTGAAAGTTTTGTAAAAAAAATACGTGTATTAAATATGAAAAATACGTGTGTATGTGTATAATACTATATTAAACGTAAAAGTGCTAAAATCTTTATATGGGTAATAACTTTGGAAAGTAAAAAATCAAAAAGGGACCAAAAATTCTCGAGTAATGGCATAATAGTAATGGATAGGGTACTCGTCCTTAGGGGTTGCAAGATTTATATTTCTATAATCCGTGTAAACTGTTAGAGCCCCAGTATTTTTCAACACCGGCACAATGTTGGCCAGCCACTAAACGTATCGGGCGGTATGGATAATGCCGTCTTTGAGAAGATGTTAAATTTCTTCTTTGACTTTTAGTTGTACCACGGCAAAAAATCGCAAGTGGTGGTTGTTGGAAAGGTTTGAACCGGTCTTTGATTTTCAATTTGTGTTCTACTGAACTTCTAGGTAATCCAAGCATCTCATGATAGTCCCAAGCAAAATAGTCTTTACATTCACAAAGGAGGCCAATAATTTCGACACTCAGCTTCAGGTTCAAAAAATTACAAACAAAGAGAGTCTTGGTTCGCCCTTAGTTCCTTCATTGATTTCTAACAAAGGATCGTAGACCTCAGGATGGTTGTCTTCCATCTTAGTAGGTGCAGGATCCAGGTCGTCAATGGTTGATACATCGTCGTCGTCTGACTCGTGTTGGAATTTGATCAAATGAATTGGTGAGTTCGGCAGTAAAAAGTCCTCGACCCAATATTCCAACAATCGTTCCCCAGACGATCAAAAACAGCAGTGGATGTGGTTTATTGATTCGCCCAATATGTAGATCCGTGGTCAGCCAAGCTGGTAGGCTCGGTTGTTTTTCCCTTATATTCTCTTGAGTTGGACTGGCTGATTTTTGCATTGATCACAGATCAATGGTTCAAGCTTGAGGTCCTTCTCTTTTCTTCTCCTTGGCTTTTCGGATTTAGACTTTCTTGCCTGCTAACCCCTTTCTCCGCCCCTGACGATATGACCTCAGGCCATAAAGCTCTGCTTTGTGGAGCCTGTTCAGGTTGGAAATAAGCTTCGACCATGTTGATAACAATTGGAGGGAATTGCTTGGCATCTACTTTCATAGCCAGTTTCTCTGTGAATTGAAGCTTATTTTCGTCTATCAATTCTGTATGTCATCACACATGAAAATACAATTGTTAGTACTATGAGACCAAAAACTGTGATGCTTACAGAATGTATTTCCTTTAGTTGTAATTGTAATTGGAGATTTGTTTTAAAATGGTATTATGTTATGAGAGTTTAATTGAATGCTTATGAATTATTGTACAATCGCTTTTACCTTCCAAGCATGTTATACAATGTTTAATTGTGTGGAGTTGGGAATGGCTTGGATAACTAGGTTTTGGCATCAATAAGAAATTAATTAAATGCCAGATTATATGTCCATATTTAAATATATGCTCAGTGACTTGAAATCAATGAATTATGCATACTAGTTTTCTCAATAGTATGTTGTACGTATTTGGATGTAGTTTGACAATGGTTTTGAGAGATTTTACATGGTCAAATTCAAATTAAGGAATGTTGGGATTGATCTCGTTTAAAAAAAAGGGATTTTTGGTTATTTATTTAAGAACTGATTTTTGGAAAGTTGAGAAAGGATTTGGAAGATGGATTTATGCAAGTGGATTTGTAGAAAAAGAGGAATTTTATGATAAGTTTAGGAAAATGGT
Organism: Prunus dulcis; assembly: GCF_902201215.1. Lineage (NCBI taxonomy): Eukaryota > Viridiplantae > Streptophyta > Magnoliopsida > Rosales > Rosaceae > Prunus > Prunus dulcis. Next base: position 6,672,944 of record NC_047656.1, on the reverse strand, counting down.
TTCAAACCCACCGTAGGAGTACCCCTTCGGCAGTTGACTTCGGAATAGTCCAGTCATTTATGAAAACACCTCGAGAGTCTCGAGGACGCCTGAACTGTGTGGTGTGAGGATTTGCATTCAGGTTGATTATGTCTTCCTAAGTCTTGCGAGGGGAATTGATGGATTTTATACAATTCACAACTACTTTCTTAAGAAATGAGTTTGTTTCAGAGAATTGATCAGAGGTTGAAGCTTTTGGTTTTAGGAAAGTGTGAAGGACTATTTAGTTCATGTGCTTACATATGGGTGGAACTTTGTTTCTTGTATAAAGAACTACGTTTGCTTGATCCCTCAGTAAGGGTACATAGGCAACCTAGGCTAACCTAGGTGCAGCCGCAAGTTTATGATTAGTTTGTTATGATCGGTTTTGTAAAGTTGAATTTGTTGAACGGTTGGGAAATAATTTGAGTTTGCTGTGCAAGTAAAATTCTGGGTTTTTGGTCTTTTTCAGGGCAGACTCTTTCGGTTTTCTGGCAAAAGCCAGACCCTAAAGTAGTTTTTGGATTAGGCTAAGAATGGTATTTTGGTTATTTGTGCCCGACACCTATCAGGTGTCGGACACGCACGGGGTTCGACACGGATTTGAAAGTAGGATTTGGGTCGGGTTCTGTCAAAAACGATATTAAAACTCACTAGAATCATTTTATGGCTTCGTTAGAACCATATTAAGGTCACCAAAATGATATTAAAGCTCACTAGAACCAGATTGTGACTTACTAGAATCATGTTATGGCTTACCAGAACAATAACATGGCTTATCAAATTTATGTTATCAATTATCTAAACCATATGAGGTGTACTAGAACCATACTAAGGCTTACTAGAATCATATAAAAGCTAACCAAAAACATATTAACGCACACCAAAACCATATTATGGCTTACTAGAATCATATTATGACTAACTAGAACCATATTAAGGCTTACAAGAACCATACTGAGGTTTAGTAGAATCGGACTAAGGCTTATCAGAACTGTACTAAGGCTCACCACAACCATGTTAGGGCTTATCATGACCATTGTTGAGGCCCGAAAAATCCAAGGCTGGGCCCAAATATATTTCTAGGCTAGTACGACACCTAACTTGGGAGGAAACCCAACTTGGGTACGCAAGAGTTCGTCATATGCGCTTGCACACGTGTCACGCCAAATAAATAAGCAACACAACAAGCCACAAGCTTAAGCGGGCCCAAGCCATGCGAATGCCTAGGGCTTGTTGAGCGGAATGTGGTATGGATGGTTACGAGTATTCATGAGGCCCATTAATGGTCGAAGGAGTGGAAGTTTTGGGCTACTTGGGAGCACCAAAACTCAAGCGCATTCCTTGAGCCCAAACATATGGGTAAGCATGAGAGAAAACCCAATAGCCCATCACCTTAAGAAAAGGCCCAAACATCTTAGAAAAACATCCAATAGCCATAGCCCATAACACTTGGAAATATCCCACATCAGTCAAAATATCTAGCACCTTGTCAAAACCAAGGCCCTACGTGAACACAAGCTGCTCCCAGCACCTTGTCAAGATCAAGGTAAACCCATATGCATTGGCTGCTGGAAGTAAATCAACTTTTGACCAGCATTCTTACCCATTCTTTCCTCTTGCAAGCTCCAGTGGGAAAACAATAAGGAAAAGTAAGAGGCTCCTTACCCAGATGGAGGAGTCCAGCCGCAGGAAAGTCTTGGAACCCCAAAAAGCTCTGCTTTTATGTGCTAGGGTTGGGGAGATTTCACCAAAGAGGATTGAATGGAAGAAAGTGAGGAAAAATGTAGAAGAAGACTTGATAAAATTGGGGCTTCCAGTGCCTATAAAAAGGGGCATTTCCTACCCAGCAGATTATCACATCCGGGGGGCATTCGTTGGAGATCTAGGGAGAGCAAGCATCCTCTTTCACTACTGGAACCCTCAAATTTCCAGCTCTCTTCCATCTCTTTCCTTTTTCTCCTCTGGCATATCGATCTAGAGCAAGAAACATCCTTACTCGTTATTGGAAGGTCCAATTTCATGCTCTGTTCTTCCATCTTCTTCCTCTCTTTCCCATAAACACATCCAGAGAGAGCAAGCATCACCTCTCACCTCTGGAACCCTTCGATTTCAAGCCATGTTCTTCAATTGCTTCCCTTTTTCTCTTCTGTCAAGCCATCGAGGAGCCTGACGAAGCTTTCATCAAGCTGCTGGAAATCTGCTAAAGCCACCCTGCTTCCATCTTCTTCCTCTCTTTCCCATAAACACATCCAGAGAGAGCAAGCATCACCTCTCACCTCGGGAACCCTTCGATTTCAAGCCATGTTCTTCCATTGCTTCCCTTTTTCTCTTCTGTCAAGCCAGTCAAGAGCTTGATGAAACTTTTGTCAAGCTGCTAGAAACTTGCTCAAGCCATTCATTCCTCTTCCTTCATTCTTTCCTCTCTTCCTTCAACAAATCCTCTCAAAATTGAACTCAGACACAGGGCCAAGTCCACCCATTTGTTCTTTACGGCAACCCTGCCCCCTCATTAATTGGCGATTCATAGGGGATCAGGTCGCTATCTTCCCCAATGCCTCCAAAGAAGAAAACTAGAAGCAATAAACCAGAGAAAATAAAGAGATAAGAACATTTCCTCTTTTTTTTTTTCTTTTGTTGGCAATCTACTTTGCAGAACAAACATAATATGGATTGCTGACATGGGCCCTTTGTTTGTGTCTTAGATCTCCATTCCCAAGCAAAACAAGACCTTGTAAGAGAGCCGGGCGCTTTGGCAAATCCATTATTCATGCCATTGTGCAAATTACACATGCAAACCCTAAAATACATAGGGGCTTCGTGCCAAGCAAATTTTTCCAAAAAGAAAAAGAAAAAGCCAAACACAGGCCAAGCATCTGATAAACAGAATTGAACTTTTTTTTCAATTTTTTGCCTGAGATATTCCTGGAAGATAACACAAGCTCTATATTCATACTGCCGAAAGAGTGAACCATCACGCTAGACCAAGCTATATCTTGGTTCAACTCAACCATTAGATTATCCACATAGCAAGTCCAAGCCAAGTCACATTCTTCCAGGACCTATTCATGTCAAACAAAATATTTTCCAGCACATGCCCTATTTCAAACATCCTTCCAGCACATGCCCTATTTCAAACATACTTTCGGCACATGCCCTATTTCAAACATCCTTCCAGCACATGCCTTATTTCAAGCATTCTTCTAGTATCTAGCAATCATGCCATGCGTCATCACCTCCACATAGGTTTTGTCCGCTAATTTCAAGTGTTCTGGGGCTAGTGCTGTAAACTCAAGCACAATGGTGAATCAAAACTCAATCCATCCTTACGAAAACCCAACAAGCTTACTCATCTGCAACTCCAAGATTAGATCCCCACCATCTACTAGCATGTTTGGCTAATGTTGAGGCCCAAAAAATCAAAGGTTGGGCCCAAATATATTTCTAGCCGAATACGACACCTAACTTGGGAAGAAACCCAACTTGGGTGCGCAAGAGTTCGTCATATGCGCTTGCACATATGCCACGCCAAGAAGAGATTGTGTTTTTAGAAAAATAGGCTATTCACTCAATAAATTACGTGTAAGATGTTGCGTTCTCAGATATAAAGGTATTTTACACTATCACTTACCATTAAGATATGGTGTTTTTAGAAAAATAAGCTATTTACTCAATAAATTGCAGGTAAGATGTTACGTTCTCATATATATAGGCATTTTACACAATAACTTACCACTAAGATATGGTGTTTTTAGAAAAATAGGCTATTTGCTCAATAAGTTAAGGTTAAGATGTTGCGTTCTCAGATATATAGACACTTACACTGTAATTTACCGGTAAGATATGGTGTTTTTTTTAAAAAATAAGCTATTTACTCAATAAATTACGGGTAAGATGTTGCGTTCTCAAATAAATAGACACTTTACACTATAACTTACCAAGTAAGATATGGGGTTTTCATAAAAATAGGAAATTCACACAATAGATTACGTGTAAGATGTTGCGTTTTCGGATATATAGGTATTTTACAATAACTTTTCGGTAAGATATGGTGTTTTCAGAAAAATATGCAATTCACTCCATAAATTACAAGTAAGATGTTGTGTTCTCAGATGTATAGGCATTTTACACTATAACTTATCAATAAGATATGATGTTTTTAGAAAAATAGGCTATTTACTTAGTAAGTTAAGGGAAAGATGTTACGTTCTCAGATATACAGGCACTTTACACTATAACTTACTGATAAGATATGGCGTTTTGAGAAAAATAGGCTATTCACTCAATAAATTACGAGTAAGATGTTGCGTTCTAAGACATATATGCATTTTACACTATAATTTACCGGTAAGATAAAGTTTTTAGAAAAATAGACTTCTCACTCAATAAATTACGAGTAAGATATTGCGTTCGCAGTTATAGAGGCGTTTTACACTATAACTTACTGTTAAGATATGTTCTTTTTAGAAAAATAAGCTACTTACTCAATAAATTGCGAGTAAGATGTTGCGTTCTCAGATATAGAGGCTTTTTACACTATAACTTACCATTAAGATATGGTGTTTTTATAAAAAGAAGCTATTTACTCAATAAATTACTGGTAAGATGTTGTGCTCTCATACATATAGGTATTTTACACAATAACTTACCAGCAAGGTATGGTGTTTTTAGAAAAATAGGCTATTTACCCAATAAGTTACGGTTAAGATGTTGCGTTCTCAGATATATCGACACTTTACACTGTAACTTACCTATAAGATATGGTGTTTTTAAAAAATAAGCTATTTGCTCAATAAATTACATGTAAGATGTTGCGTTCTCAGATATATAGAAACCTTACCCCATAACTTACCGAGTAAGATATGGGGTTTTCATAAAAATAGGAAATTCACACAATAAATTATGGGTAAGATGTTGCGTTCTTAGATGTATAGGCATTTTACACTATAACTTATCGGTAAGATATGGCGTTTTCAGAAAAATAGGCTATTCACTCTATAAATTACGAGTAAGATTTTGTGTTCTCAGACATATATGCATTTTACACTATAACTTACTAGTAAGATATGGTGTTTTTAGAAAAATAGACTTCTCACTCAATAAATTGCGAGTAAGATATTGCGTTCTCAGTTATGTGGGCGTTTTGCACTATAACTTATTGGTAAGATATGATGTTTTATAAAAATAGGCTTTTCACTCATTAAATTACTGGTAAGATGTTGCGTTCTCAGATATATAGGTATGTTCCACTATAACTTACTGGTAAGATATGGTGTTTTTTAAAAAATAGGATATTTACTCAATAAATTATGGGTAAGATGTTGTGTTCTTAGATATATAGGCATCTGACACTATAACTTACCGGTAAGATATGGTGTTTTTATAAAAATAAGCTATTTACTCAATAAATTACGAGTAAGGTGTTGTGTTCTCTGATATATAGGTATTTAACACTACAACGTATCGTAAAGATATGGAGTTTTTAGAAAAATAAGTTATTTACTTAATAAATTACTGGTAAAATGTTGCGTTCTCAGATATATAGGCACTTTAAATTATAACTTATAGGTAAGATATGGTGTTTTAAGAAAAATAGGCTTTTCACTCAATAAATTACGAGTAAGATATTGCGTTCTCAGTTATATAGGCATTTTACACTATAACTTACCTGTAAGATATGGTGTTTTTCGAAAAATAGGCAATTCACTCAATAAATTACGGGTAAGATGTTGTGTTCTCAGATATATAGGCACTTTACACAATAACTTACCGATAAGATATGGTCTTTTTAGAAAATAAGGCTATTTACTCAACAAATTACAGTGAAGATGTTGCATTCTCAGATATATAGGTATTTTACACTATAACTTGCCTGTTAATATTATTTTGGAGACTTTATGATATAATTTTCGCTTAATAAATATAATTTCACTTGTTGTTGCATTTTATTCTTACCAACTGGATTTATGAATTTTCTATATTAATTTGGTGAACTTACTAGGTGAATTTATCTTCTGTAGGAAGTTGGAAAGCCAAAAGATAAAGACATACATTTGTCCAAGTTCAAGCTAGGTGTGAAGAGAATTGCTGGCAGATTTTATTGAAGAATTGATTGTGGGATTATTGTGATTATAAAGAGAAGTAAAGGGGGAGAAGAGAAGACAAAATCGTTGAAGCTAAGGAGCCTATTTCATGACATTCATAGCCATTTAACGCCCACTTACCTCACCGTTATTTCTTTTCCACTAACTCTCCACCATCAACATGTTTAATCCAATTAATCCCTCAATTAAACCCTTCATCACCCACCACGAATGTATTAACTTCCCACTCACCTCATTGACTACTATAAATCACCCATCAACTTATTTGGCAAGGGCACCCCTACGACAGATCTTTTTATCCATTTCATTCAAAATTTAGTTTATGTTTTCCTTTGTAATGAGTTGCTAGAACTCTAGCTAAGGCTAAAGGGAATGTTCTTTGAGTAAGTTTGTGAATTGTTCTTTAATCCAATATACTGGTATGAATTGCTAAATTCTTTTATTTATGGTTGTTCAATATTTTCATATCCTTTTATTTTGATTGATGTTAAGTGCTATTATCTTTTCGTGAGTTCAATTATATTTTTCTCATTGTTAAGAACTGACTTAGCATGCTTTTAAATTAAAAGAGTAGATATTAAGCAATTCCATTTTCTGAACAATCATTAATAAAAGATAACATTGAAAAATCAAATTGGTTTTAATTTTTTTTTATCTTCAGATTAAAGTTTCTCAATGATGATTTTAATCAAGTTATAATTTGGATTAAAGAGCATGAAACATATTTTGTTTAAAGAATTGAACCTTGATGCCTTAGCATTTCCATTATTGATATTTCATTTTTAAACTCAATTTCCACAACAATCAAATCAAATTACTTTTTCATTTTATTTGTCACTTTTATTGTGCTACGTTTAATTATTTCTTTGTGTGTAGATATTTGCCTACCTGCTCCTTGAGGATACGATACTTGGACTTTCAAGATTATTACTACGTGTAACTACTTGCACTTGGGTAGACGCAACAAGTTTTTGGCACCGTTGCAGGGGAGCAGTGAAGCGAAAAGTAGCACAAGGAAATTCATTGTTAAGGTTTGCGGTTTTAGTTTCCAAAGCTAATTCGGTAAGGCTTATCAAACTCAATTTTTCATTTCTATTTTTATTTTTGGTGTTTTTATTTTTTTGTTTGCTTTTGTCTTATTTTTTTATATATAAAAAATTTTAAAAAAATTTAGTTTAGTTTTTATTTATTTATTTGTTGCTTCTTTATTTTGTTTATGAGATATCGTGATCGGTTTGGTGGATTTGCAAAGAAACCTCAATTTGACCAAATTTCATCACAAATGGCTGAGAATAATAATAATAATGCATTGGAAGGCCCCCAAAATGATGAAGATAATCATAGTGTTCATAATGATGAGAATCGTAGTGTTCATAATGATGAGAATCCACTTGTTAGGACATTACATGATTATTTGCATCCTGCTCGTACAAGTGTGCCATCTTGCATCATTTTTCCGTTAAATGGTCAAACTTTTGATTTTAAACCGGGCATGATACAACTTTTACCAACTTTTCATGGAATGGAATCTGAAAATCCATATTCACATGTGCGTGAGTTTGAGGAAGTTTGTGGAACTTTTCCAACACAAGGGTGTAGGCTTGATACAGTTTTGCTAAAACTTTTTCCATTTTCACTAAAAGATAAAGCGAAAACTTGGCTTTATTCTCTAAGGCCAAGAACAATTGGAACATGGCTTGAAATGCAAACTGAATTTTTCAAGAAATTTTTCCCAATTCAAAAGACAAATTCTTTGAAAAGACAGATGACCACATTTTCTCAAAAAGATACTGAGTCTTTACCTCAAGCTTGGGAAAGATTTAAAGATTTGTTAATGTTATGTCCTCACCATGGTTTTGAAAGATGGAGGGTGGTAAGTCATTTTTATCATGGCTTAACACCTAAAGATTGACAATTTATTGAGACGATGTGCAATGGAAATTTTATGTATAAAGATCCTGAAGATGCTTTTGATTTTCTTGATGAAATTGCAGAGAAATCTCAGATTTGGAGCACTCCCAACACATTTGAGCCTAATTCCCAAAAGGCAAAATCTTCTATTAATCCTTCTAGCGGCGGTATTTATCACCTTAAGGAGGAAGATTGTCTCAAAGCTCAATTGGCAACAATGGCTAGGGAAGTTGAAACCCTAAAATCAAAATTGCCTCAAAAAGTTAATTCAATTGCAAGTCAAGCTAATTTGCCTATTCCTAAAACTGTTAAAGAAATTAGATCTTTTTTAGGACATGCAGGTTTCTACCGGAGATTCATACAAAATTTTAGTGCAATTGCAAGGCCATTGAATAATCTCTTGGAAAAAGATGCTAAATTTGATTGGAATTATGCATGTCAAGAAGCATTTGAGAAATTGATTAAAATGCTAACATCAACTCCTGTAATGCAGCCCCCAAATTGGTCTATGCCATTTGAAATAATGTGTGATGCTAGTGATGGTGCTATTGGGGCAGTGCTAGGCCAAAGAAAAGACAAGAAGCCTGTTGTTATCTGCTACGCAAGCAGAACTTTGAATAGTGCACAGAAAAATTACACTACAACTGAAAAAGAATTGCTTGCTGTAGTTTTTGCACTGGAAAAGTTTAGGTCATACATTTTGGGCTCACAAATTGTTGTTTTTATAGATCATTCGGCCTTGAAGTATTTATTGACAAAGAAGGGAGCCAAATCACGATTGATTAGATGGATTTTGCTTCTCCAAGAATTTGATCTTACAATCAAGGACAAGAAATGAGTGGAGAATGTTGTTGCAAACCATCTTTCTAGGATATCTTTTGAGGAGCCTTCTGAATATTTGCCTATAAAAGATTCATTTCCTGATGAACAATTTTTTGGTGTTTCTAAGTTACCATGGTTTGCTAACATTGTGAATTTTCTTGCTATAGGTCTTATCCCACCTCATTGGACCTCGCAAGAGAAAAAGAAATTTATGGTTGAGGTGAGAAAATTCTTTTGGGATGACCCGTATCTCTTCAAATATTGTCTCGACCAGGTAATCCGTAGATGTGTTCCTGATGATGAAATATTTAGTGTCATATCTTTTTGTCATTCTGAGGCTTGTGGAGGTCACTTTTCTTCCAAAAAGACTTCGGCCAAAATTCTTCAATGTGGTTTTTATTGGCCTAGACTTTTCAAAGATGTGTATGAATTTTGCAAGACTTGTCCAAGTTGTCAAAAGTTGGGCAAAATTACTCGACGTAATATGATGCCTCTTAACCCAATTTTAATTATTGAAATTTTTGACTTTGGGGCATTGATTTTATGGGTCCTTTTCCTCCATCTTTTGGTTACTTATATATCCTTGTTGCTGTGGATTATGTTTCAAAATGGATTGAGGCCATACCATGTCGGAAGAATGATCATAAAACTGTTTTGAAATTTTTGAAAGAAAATGTATTATCCAGGTTTGGTACTCCTAGAGCGATCATCAGTGATGGAGGATCACATTTTTGCAACCGACCATTTGAAGCTTTGATGAAAAAATATGGGATAACCCATAAGATTTCCACTCCATACCATCCACAGACAAATGGCCAAGCAGAACTTGCAAACAGGAAAATCAAGCAAATTTTGGAAAAGACGGTGAATCCAACCCGGAAGGATTGGTCATTTAGACTAACTGATGCTTTGTGGGCATACCGTACTGCATACAAATCACCTCTTGGTATGTCTCCCTATAGGCTAGTTTATGGTAAACCTTGTCATTTACCTGTTGAATTAGAACATAAAGCATATTGGGCTATCAAATTGTTTAACTTTAGTCTTGGAGATGCAGGTACCTTGAGAAAACTCCAATTGAATGAACTTGAGGAAGTCAAGAATGATGCATATGAGAACTCACGAATTTACAAAGAACGTACTAAAGTTTTTCATGATAAAAATATTTTGAGGAAAAATTTTGAGCCTTCTCAACTTGTTCTTTTGTATAATTCTAGACTTCATTTGTTTCCTGGAAAATTAAGAACTAAATGGATAGGGCCTTTCATTGTTAAAAGAGTTTTCCCATATGGGACTGTTGAAGTTGAGGATCCCAAGAATGGAAATATTTTTAAGGTTAATGGCCAATGACTTAAACCTTACTTGGGGAGATGTGTTCCAGAAGATGAGATAGTATCTTTGAACGAATCTGTTTACCATGATCGATTAGACTTCCCTTAGTCCATCTGTTGTATATAATTAGTTTAGAAATTTTTGTTCACTTGAAACATATTAAGATTCAATAGAACCAAACTACGACTCATCAAAACCATATTAAGACTTGCCATAACTGTATTAAGGGTCACAAAAATGATATTAAGGATCACCAAAAAGGTATTAGGGCTCACCACAAATGACTTAAGGCCTACCAAAACCATAACAGGGCTTACCAGAGCCATATTATTAAGGATCACTAGAACCATATTAAGGCTTCCTAAAACTGTAACCCCCCGTGCCAAAAATTACTGTTCAACTAATTATTGATTGTGAAATTACATTTTTGCCCTTGGGCATAGGGGTACTTTAGTCACTTTTTGTTCTAGAAGGATTTTGGGAAATTGAGTGTCACCATTGTGTAGAGCTCGATGATACGAGTTCGTAGACAAGTGGCAAGTTCAATTCAAAGTTAAAACGAAGAAGTTATGATCTACGGAAGTGCAGTGGCACAATCGTAATTTATGATCACTAGAACCACATCTAGCTTCTCTCTCTCTCACGACACTCTCTCTCCCCAACTATTCTCTATCTCTCTCTCTCTCTCTCTCTCTCTCTCTCTCTCTCTCTCTCTCTCTCTTTCTCCTCTCCCTGCGATGATGCTGTTTCAGAAGGCAATTTCGTCTTTGTTCGGCGACTAAATTCGACAATTCTTGTTCCAAAAGAATCGTCTCTCTCTTCTTTACTTGACCTACCTATTTTCTCGGATCGAAAACTAGCGTAGCGCTGAAGATATTGACTTGAAAATTGGGCAAATTTTCGTAGTTGTTTTAGGAGATTCTGGCGGCTGTTTTCTTCAATCCAAGTATACATCTTCATCCCCTCCACTTGCTCTAGCAGTTTATACTGATACCTTGAATCGATTTTGAGGTTTTACCGATCGTTCAATATACCCACTTTGTCAATGGTTTCGGTTTCGATTCTACTAGCTCTGTCTAGTTTTTGGCCGTGGTCGAAGAACAAAAGTTGATCCCCTAGTTAGTATGAATCTATTGGCATAGGTTTTGGCTAGTGGTTTGGATATTTTCTGTCGTTGGAAAATCTCTCAAGACACCCACCTCTGCCAGCGATGGGTGGCGGTGCGTAGGCCATTGTGTGGCAGCCCATTGAGCTAGCTATAGTTTGACAGTTGAAAGGATATCGCACTTATTATGCGATACCTGGTTTCGGTAGGTTTGGACCATTCGATCAGTTCCAATTTCAAATATTTTGTTCCTCGTACCTCTAAGATTGTGTAGGAACTGGTTGATTAAGAATCAGACTCCCGGATACACCGAATCAATGATTCTAGGGTTAAGTAAGTCGATCACCGTACGATCATGCGATGTAGAGTAATCCGACCGCTCGATTGAGATCAAGCTCTCAAAACTTGTTAATGAGACCTTGTTGGACTTATAGGAATGTTTGGATCGGTGTTGGACTTATAGGAATGTTTGGATCGGAAATTGGAGGTTGTGTGCCCCGTAGACCAAATTGGTCAAATTCCACGATCGGGGCCAAACCGTTCGTTGGATCGTGATGAGACTTCTTGGATGAGTTCAACTTATGGTTATGGACCAATAGGAATTATCATATAACAAATTGAGGATGTGGGCCCTACGAGCCCAGTTGACTTAGATAGTGGTCTATGTCGACTCGGTTGAGGCTATTTAGTAGTTGTAATTGTAATTGGAGGTTTGTTTTAAAATGGTATTATGTTATGAGAGTTTCATTGAATGCTTATGAATTATTATACAATCTCTTTTACCTTCCAAGCATGTTATATTATGTTTAATTGTGTGGAGTTGGGAATGGCTTGGATAACTGGGTTTTGGAATGAATAAGAAATTAATTAAATGCCTGATTTTATGTCTATATTTAAAGATATACTCAGTGGCTTGAAATCGATGAATTATGAATACCAGGTTTCTCAATAGTATGTTGTACGTATTTGAATGTAGTTTGAGAATAGTTTTGAGAGATTTTGCATGGTCAAATTCAAATTAAGGAATGTTGGGATTGATCTCGTTTGAAAAAAAGGGATTTTTGGTAATTTATTTAAGAACTGATTTTTGGAAAGTTGAGAAAGGATTTGGAAAATGGATTTATAAAAGTGGATTTGTAGAAAAAGAGGAATTTTATGATAAGTTTCAGAAAATGATTTTCAAACCCAGCGTAGGAGTACCCCCCCCTGGTAGCTGCCTTCAGAATAGTCTAGTCATGTATGACAACACCTCACGAGTCTCGGGACGCCTGAACTGTGTGGTGTTAGGAGTTGCATTCAGGTTGATTATATCTTCCTATGTCTTGCGAGGGGAGTTGATGGATATGCGTTTCAGGATGATCACTCGATTTTGCGAGGATATGTGTTCTCGGGTTGACTAGGTGTCCCCTGAGTTCAGCGAAGATATGCGTTCTCGGGCTGACCACATGTCCCCCGAGTTCTACAATGATGTAACATATATGGTACTTGTTTTGACGGAATATTATTGGAATTGACGGATTATGATTGGGGGTACGCCTAGGTGGAGAGTATTTGGGTTTTAAGATGTTTTAAACTAAAATTGATGATTTTATCTTGGTACTTATTGGTTAAGGTTTTAATACATGTTTTCAGATTTATGAGACAATGATTGAGAGTTTTCTAAGTTTTAAGGATTTTATACAATTCACAACTACTTTCTTAAGAGATGAGTTTGTTTCAGCGAATTGATTAAAGTTTGAAGCTTTTGGTTTTGGGAAAGTGTGAAGGAATATTTAGTTCATGTGCTTACATATGGGTTGAATTTGTTTCTTATACAAAGAACCACGTGTGGCTTGATCCCTCAGCAAGGGTACTTAGGCAACCTAGGCTAACCTAGGTGCAGCCTCAAGTTTATGATTGGTTTGTTATGATCAATTTTGTAAAGTTGAATTTGTTGAACGGTTGGGAAATTATTTGAGTTTGCTGTGCATGTAAAATTCTGGGTTTTTGGTCTTTTTCAGGGGAGACCCTTTCAGTTTTCCGGTAGAATCCATACCCTGGAGCAGTTTTGGATTAGGGTAAGAATGGTATTTTGGTTATTTGTGCCCGACACCTGTTAGGTGTTGGAGACGTACGGGGTTCGACACGGATTTCAAAGTGGGATTTGGGTCGGGTTCTATCAAACGATATTAAAACTCACTAGAATCATTTTGTGCCTTCGTTAGAACCATATTAAGGCTCATCAAGATGATATTAAAGCTCACAAGAACCATTTTGTGACTTACTAGAACCATATTATGGCTTACCAGAACAATAACATGGCTTATCAAATTTATATTATGAATTATCTAAACCATATGAGGTGTACTAGAACCATACTAAGGCTTACTAGAATCGTATAAAAGCTAACCAAAAACATATTAACGCACACCAAAACCATATTATGGCTTACTAGAATCATATTATGACTAACTAGAACCATATTAAGGCTTACAAGAACCATACTGAGGTTTAGTAGAATCGGACTAAGGCTTATCAGAACTGTACTAAGGCTCTCCACAACCATATTAGGGCTCATCATGACCATTGTTGAGGCCCAAAAAATCCAAAGCTGGGCCCAAATATATTTCTAGCCCAGTACGACACCTAACTTGGGAAGAAACCCAACTTGGGTAGGCAAGAGTTCGTCATATACAACACCTAATTTACTCTTAATTATGAATTATGATTTAACCCTTCAGTATCTATTATAGTCTTACTAATTTGACTTGGTCAATTGCTCCGGTCAAATATGTTGACTCTAACGTGATCGTTGACTTTCACCTTTGACTTTTGACTCCTAGTTTCTTTTCTCTTCATTTGTTTCTCTAATCTCATTTCTCGGTGTGCGATCCATGGTTCCTATTAGCAAGATAGTGGGAGGGCTCCACTTCTATGAGTTGACTTGTTAATTAAATCTCACCATTTAATTCTTCATATTGGTGAAAGTCAATTGAGTTTAATCCTTTCAGGACTTCCACAAACCATGGTTGAAGCCTAGCAGCGTGTCATGGTTATCCAAGCTAAATAGGGTGTAGGGCATAATCTATTTAAATTGGAATACCCATGCAATTCAATCATATTATGACTAACTAGAACCATATTAAGGCTTACAAGAACCATACTGAGGTTTAGTAGAATCGGACTAAGGCTAACCACAACCATACTAGGGCTCATCATGACCATTGTTAAGGCCCAAAAAATCCAAGGCTAGGCCCAAATATATTTCTAGCCCAGTACGACACCTAACTTGGGTATGTAAGAGTTCGTCATGTGCACTTGTACATATATAATACTACATTAAACATAAAAGTGCTAACATCTTTGTACGAGTAATAACTTTGGAAAATTAAAAAATCAAAAAGGGACCATAGATTCTCGAGTAATGGCATAATAGTAATGGATAGGGTACTCGTCCTTGGGGGTTGCAAGATTTATATTTCTATAATCCATCCAAACTGTTTGAGCTCTAGTAGTTTTCAACACTGGCACAATGTTGGCCAGCCACTCAACGTATCAAGTGGTATGGACAAAGCCGGCTTTGAGAAGATGTTAAATTTATTCTTCGACTTTTAGTTATACCTCCGCAGAAAATCGCAGGTGGTGGTTGTTGGTAAGGTTTGAACCTGTCTTTGATTTTCAACTTGTGTTCTACTAAACCTCTGGGTAATCTAAGCATCTCATGATAGTCCCAAGCAAAACAATCTTTATATTCACAGAGGAGGCCGATAATTTTGACACTCTGCTTCAGGTTCAAAAGATTACTAACAAGAGAGGTCGCGGTTCGCCCTTATTTTCTACATTCATTTCTAACAAAGGATCTTAGACCTCGGGATGGCTGTCTTCCATCTTAGTAGGTGCAGGATGCAAGTCGTCAATGGTAAATACATCGTCGTCGTCTGACTCATGTTGGAATTCAATCAAATTAATCGGCGAGTTCGGCAGTAAAGAGTCATCGGCCCAATATTCCAACATTCGTTCCCCAGTCGATCGAAAACAGCAGTAGATGTGGTCCATTGATTCACCCAATCTATAGATCTGTGGTCAACCAAGCTGGTAGGCTAGGCTATTTTTCTCTTATGTTCTCTTGAGCTCGACTGGCTGATTTTTGCATCGGTCACAGATCCCCGGTTCAAGCTTGAGCTCCTTCTCTTTTCTTCTCCTTAGCTTTTTGGATTTAGACTTTCTTGCCTGCTTACCCCTTTCTAGGCCCCTGACGATCTAATGTTAGGCCATAAATCTTTGCTTTGTCGAGCCTCTTCGGGTTGAAAATAAGCTTCGAGCATGTTGATACCGTTGGAGGGAATTGCTCGACATCAACTTTCATAGTCAGTTTCTCTGTGAATTGAAGCTTATTTTCGTCTATCAATTCTGTATGTCGTCAAGCATGAAAAGACAATTGTTAGTACTATTAGACCAAAAACTGTGATACTTACAGAATGTATTTCCTTTGAGCTCTTGGTCCTTGCGAATTTTGTGGCAGAATGATAGAGTGACCTTCTTTTCAGCCAACAATAAATGACTTGAGACCTCGTCATTTGGGAGAAGATACTATGTATGCTGATCGTAGAAGAATATCAATGCCCAATTGATACTCATATGACCAGGAACATATTTAGGATTAGGGATCATGATAAGTCTTGATGTATGCAATCTCATTACATAGTTCTCATGTCCACTTATATATATATATATATATTCCTAGGACTATAGTTGTCTTGTATTTCATAAGATAACATATAGTCATGAATTAAAACAACTGGTGTTGCCCATAAATAACTTAATAGTCATTACAAAAGATGTCCTCAATACTAACTATTACATAATTACTTGGTAGGCCATATATCCAACTTAAACAATACTATATTAAGACTCAATAGAAACATATTAAGATTCAATAGAACCATACTACGGCTCATCAAAACCATATTAAGACTTGCCATAACTGTATTAAGGGTCACAAAAATGATATTAAGGATCACTGAAAAGGTATCAGGGCTCACCACAAATGACTTAAGGCCTACCAAAACCATAAAAGGGCTTACTAGAGCCATATTATTAAGGATCACTAGAACGATATTAAGGCTTCCTAAAACTATAACACCCCACCCCAAAAATGATTGTTCTCTTAATTATTGATTGTGAAATTACATTTTTGCCCTTGGGCGTAGGGGTACTTTAGTCACTTTTTGTTATGGAAGGATTTTGGGGAATTGAGTGTCACCATTGTGTAGAGCTCAATGACTCAAGTTCGTAGACAAGTGGCAAGTTCAATTCGAAGTTAAAATGAAGAAGTTATGATCTACGGAAGTGCAGTGGCACAATCGTAATTTATGATCACTAGAACCACATCCAGCTTCTCTTTCTCGTGACACTCTCTCTCCCCGACTATTCTCTCTCTCTCCCTCTCTCTCTCTCTCTCTCTCTCTCTCTCTCTCTCTCTCTCTCTCTCTCTCTCTCCGTGAGATGCCACTATTTCAGACTGCAATTTCGTCTTTGTTCTGCGACTAAATTCGACAATTCTTTGTTATGCAACTAAATTCGACAATTCTTTGTTCTGCGACTAAATTCGACAATCCTTTACTTGACCTACCCATTTTCTCCGATCAAAAACCTGCATAGCGCTGAAGATATTGACTTGAAAATTGGGCAGATTTTCGAAGCGGTTTTCGGAGATTCCGGGCGCTGTTTTCTTCGATCCAGGTATACATCTTCATCCCCTCCACTTACTCTAGCTGTCTATGCTGATACCTTGAATCGATTTTGAGGTTTTACCGATATTTCAATGTACCCACTTTCGCTGATGGTTTCAGTTTCTGTTCGGCTAGCTCTGTCTAGGATTTTGAATATGGATTTATGCAAGTGGATTTGTAGAAAAAGAGTTATTTTAGGATAAGTTTTGGAAAATGATTTTCAAACCGTAGGAGTACCCCTTCCCCTTGACAATTACCTTTGGAATAGTACAGTCATTTATGACAACACCTCACGAGTGTTGAGGACACCTGAACTGTGTGGTGTGAGGATTTGTATTCAGGTTGATTATATCTTCCTAAGTCCTGTAAAGGGAATTGATGGATATGCGTTCCAGGCTGGTTACTCGATTTTGTGAAGATATGTGTTCTCAGGTTGACGATGTGTCCCCCAAGTTCTGCGAAGATATGCCGATCACTGTACGATCGTGTGATTTTGAGTGATCCGACTGCTCGATTGAGACCAAGCTCTTAGAACTTGTTAATCAGACCTTGTTGGACTTAGGAATGTTTGGATCAGAAATCGGAGCTTGTGGGCCCCATAGACCAAATTGGTCAAATTCCACGATTGAGGCCAAACCGATTGTTGGATTGTGATGAGACTTCTTGGATAAGTTCAGCTTATGGTTACGGACCAATAGGAATTATCATATAACAAATTGAGGATGTGGGACCTACGAGCCCAATTGACTTAGATAGTGGTCTATGTCGACTAGGTTGAGGCTATTTAGTAGTTGTAATTGTAACTGGAGGTTTGTTTTTAAAATGGTATTATGTTATAAGAGTTTCATTGAATGCTTATGAATTATTATACAATCGCTTTTACCTTCAAAGCATGTTATATTATGTTTAATTGTGTGCAGTTGGGAATGGCTTGGATAACTGGGTTTTGGCATGAATAAGTAATTAATTAAATGCCAGATTATATGTGTATATTTAAATATATGTTCAGTGGCTTGAAATTGATGAATTATGAATACTAGTTTTCTCAATAGTATGTTGTACATATTTGAATGTAGTTTGAGAATAGTTTTGAGAGATTTTGCATGGTCAAATTCAAATTAAGGAATGTTGGGATTGATGTCGTTTTAAAAAAGGGATTTTTGGTTATTTATTTACAAACTGATTTTTGGAAATTAAGAAAGGATTTGGAAAATGGATTTATGAAAGTGGATTTGTAGAAAAAGAGGAATTTTATTATAAGTTTCGGAAAATGGTTTTCAAACCCACCGTCTGAGTAAGCCCCACCCCCCCCCCCCCTCCCTCCCCTGGCAGTTGCCTTCGGAATAGTCCAGTCATTTATGGCAACACCTCACGAGTCTCGTTGTGTTCATAATGATGAGAATCATAGTGTTCATAATGATGAGAATCCACTTGTTAGGACATTACATGATTATTTGCATCCTGCTCGTACAAGTGTGCCATCTTGCATCATTTTTCCGTTAAATGGTCAAACTTTTGATTTTAAACCGGGCATGATACAACTTTTACCAACTTTTCATGGAATGGAATCTGAAAATCCATATTCACATGTGCGTGAGTTTGAGGAAGTTTGTGGAACTTTTCCAACACAAGGGTGTAGGCTTGATACAGTTTTGTTAAAAAAAATTTCCATTTTCACTGAAAGATAAAGCGAAAACTTGGCTTTATTCTCTAAGGCCAAGAACAATTGGAACATGGCTTGAAATGCAAACTGAATTTTTCAAGAAATTTTTCCCAATTCAAAAGACAAATTCTTTGAAAAGACAGATGACCACATTTTCTCAAAAAGATACTGAGTCTTTACCTCAAGCTTGGGAAAGATTTAAAGATTTGTTAATGTTATGTCCTCACCATGGTTTTGAAAGATGGAGGGTGGTAAGTCATTTTTGTGATGGCTTAACACCTAAAGATCGACAATTTATTGAGACGATGTGCAATGAAAATTTTATGTATAAAGATCCTGAAGATGCTTTTGATTTTCTTGATGAAATTGCAGAGAAATCTCATATTTGGATCGTGATGAGACTTCTTGGATGAGTTCAACTTATGGTTATGGACCAATAGGAATTATCATATAACAAATTGAGGATGTGGGCCCCACAAGCCCAGTTGACTTAGATAGTGGTCTATGTCAACTCGGTTGAGGCTATTTAGTAGTTGTAATTGTAATTGTAATTGGAGGTTTGTTTTAAAATGGTATTATGTTATGAGAGTTTCATTGAATGCTTATGAATTATTATACATTCACTTTTACCTTCCAAGCATGTTATATTATGTTTAATTGTGTGGAGTTGGGAATGGCTTAGATAACTGGGTTTTGGAATGAATAAGAATTAAATGCCTGATTATATGTCTATATTTAAATATATGCTCAATGGCTTGAAATCGATGACTTATGAACACTAGTTTTCTCAATAGTGTATTGTACGTATTTGAATGTAGTTTGAGAATAGTTTTGAGAGATTTTGCATGGTCAAATTCAAATTAAGGAATGTTGGAATTGACCTCATTTTAAAAAAGGGATTTTTGGTTATTTATTGAAGAACTGATTTTTGGAAAGTTGAGAAAGGATTTGGAAATGGATTTATGAAAGTGGATTTGTAGAAAAAGAGGAATTTTATGATAAGTTTCGGAAAATGGTTTTCAAACCCACCGCAGGAGTACCAACCCCCTCCCCCCCGGGGCAGTTGCCTTCGGAATAGTCTAGTCATTTATGACAACACCTCCCTAGTCTCGAGGATGCCTGAACTGTGTAGTGTGAGGATTTGCATTCAGGTTGATTATATCTTCCTAAGTCTTGCTAGGGGAATTGATGGACATGCGTTCCAGGCTAATCACTCGATTTTGCGAGGATATGTGTTCTCGAGTTGACTAGGTGTCCCCCTAGTTTTGCAAAGATATGCGTTCTCGGACTGACCACGTGTCCCTCGAGTTCTGCGATGTTGTAGCATATATGGTACTTATTTTGACGGAACATTATTGGAATTGACGGATTATGATGGGGGAACGCCTAGGTGGAGTGTATTTGAGTTTTAAGATGTTTTAAACTGAAATTGATGATTTTATCTTGGTACTTATTGGTGAAGGTTTTAATACATGTTTTCAGATTTATGAGACAATGATTGAGAGTTTTCTAAGTTTTAAGAATTTTATACAATTCACAACTACTTTCTTAAGAGATGAGTTTGTTTCAGCGAATTGATTAGAGTTTGAAGCTTTTGGTTTTAGGAAAGTGTGAAGGAATATTTAGTTCATGTGCTTACATATGGGTTGAACTTTGTTTCTTGTATAAAGAACTACGTGTGGCTTGATCCCTCAATAAGGGTACGTAGGCAACCTAGGCTAACCTAGGTGCAGTCGCAAGTTTATGATTGGTTTGTTATGATCAGTTTTGTGAAGTTGAATTTGTTGAACGCTTGGGAAATTATTTGAGTTTGCTGTGCAGGTAAAATTCTTGGTTTTTGGTCTTTTTCAAGGGAGACTCTATCAGTTTTCCAGTAAAAGCCATACCCTAAAGCAGTTTTTGGATTAGGGTAAGAATGGTACTTTGGTTATTTGTGCCCGACACCTGTTAGGTGTTAGACACGTACGGGGTTCGACGTGGATTTCAAAGTGGGATTTGGGTCGGGTTCTGTCGAAAACGATTTTAAAACTCACTAGAATCATTTTATGGCTTTGTTAGAACCATATTAAGGCTCACCAAAACGATATTAAAGCTCACTAGAATCATTTTGTGACTTACTGGAACTATATTATGGCTTACAGAACATTAACATGGCTTATCAAATTTATATTATGAATTATCTAAACCATATGAGGTGTACTGGAACCATACTAAGGCTTGCTAGAATCGTATAAAAGCTAACCAAAAACGTATTAACGCACACTAGAACCATATTATAGCTTACTAGAATCATATTATGACTAACTAGAACCATATTAAGGCTTACAAGAACCATACTAAGGTTTAGTAGAATCGGACTAAGGCTTATCAGAACTGTACTAAGGCTCACGAAAACCATATTAGGGCTCATCATGACCATTGTTGGGGCCCAAAAAATCCAAGGCTGGGCCCAAATATATTTCTAGCCCAGTAGGACACCTAACTTGGGAAGAAACCCAACTCACGCCGTTGCGTAGAGCACGGCGAAACGAGTCCGTAGATACGGAGTAGACCCGAATCGGAGTTGTAACGAAGAAATTACGGTCGAAATACTCACGAGGGCAAAATGGAAATTTGGGAGATCATTTTTTTTTTTTTAAAACCTGTTTTCTTCTCCCTCTCTCACTCTCTCTCTCTCTCTCCCCCTCCCGATAGTTTCGGGAAACCATTCGGGCAGCCACCTTCCAAGCCACCCCAACGCTGCCTCAAGCCATCCCGACCCTCCGGAATGGACCCAGCAGCACTGGCCAGCTCCCGCCATCAACCTCAGCCCGTCCGCCGCCCCTGCTGCTGCTGTCTGGAGCCGTTGGAAAACGCAGCAGTTTTGGCCGATTTTCCAACCTCCGTTTCTCCCTCATCCGGACACCAAATCAGTCGTGTGAGGTATCGATTTCTAGCTATTTTTCGTGCTCTAACTGATGGTTGGCTGGGTTTAGATCGATTTCACCTCTAGGTTGCTCAATTTTCGATTTGAAATCGGCCGAACTTCGGCCGCCGGAATCGGCCATTTCCGGCCAGTTTTTGGGGGCTGTCCAAGAACAAAAGTGACTCCAAATGAGGTGTTTTACCTAGGGTAGGAGTTTGGAGTCTCGGTTCCAAGAGTTTTTTCGGCACACCCGAATCGCTTTGGACACCCGATCGGTCCGCGCGTGTGGGGGCGCGTGGGCCAGGGTGGTGGCACGGCTCTGGCCAGTTTTGAGACCCTCGTGCCATCACGAGCGTGTAGGATTTCGCGGATCTCAATTCGGATCCATTTGAGCCCCGAACGGATTTTCCATAATATGCGATTCCCGGGTGCAGCGTCGTCTAGCCGTTGGATCGCACCCCATTTCGGATATGTTGTTCTACATTGTTTCTGGATCGTGTAGGATTCGATGGATTGCGAATCGGAGTCTCGGATACTCCGAAGTCGCGAACCCTGGGGCTAGGGTTTGGAATTTAAGCGATAACGCGATTTTGGCTAATCCGACCGTCCATTTCGGACCAAACTTGCAGGACATGGGTTTTACACAGTAAGGAACCTCTAGAGAATCTCAGATTTGCCATCGGAGATCGTGGACCCCACGGGGTTCCGGATCGACCGGTCTAACAGTTTATCGCTTTGTAAAGTTTCCGGCCTTTTAAGGCCATTCTAATTATCTGAAATGCTACGGTGGGCATAGAGTTGACTTTAAAAGGAGAGCACGCATTTCTAGGAGCCGGGGGTCAGGGTATTTAATTTCATGTTTTTATTGAGCAGTTTAGTAATTGAATATTCATGGTTAAACAGGCATCAGAGTCCAAACTGAACCACAGGAGGGACCTTCAAGAGGTCCAGCTAGCTCGGACTAGCAGTGAGTGGACCTTTCTTTTATAAATGATTTTATGCAAATGCATTGCATTTATTGATCTTGAATAAGTATTCTTGCAAGTCTTGAGCAGGTTTTATACAGTTAAATTATCAGATTTCAGAGAATTTTCAGATAATTATTTTTAGTCCACCATGAATTTTCAAAAGCAGAGTTTGAGTTTTCTATCAGATAAAAAGGGCAGCACAGTTATAGACTGAATAAAGATTCAGTTATTCATCAGATCTTTCAGAAATATGATGATATTTATATATTATATTTTCTCAGCAGTTTATATTTTCTTAAACCACTGTGGGTACCCAGTTACAGAAACAGGTTGCCGTCAAATAGACGATGTCTACAGACATCCAGTTTACTTTCAGTTACGTCAGTGCACTTGACATTTGCCTCACGAGTTTTGGGGACGCCCGGACCGTGAGTGCCAGGATTTGCGGCTCGGCTGACTTTATGTCCCCGAGACCTGCCAGGAATTGCGGATCAGGCTGACTACGGTCTCCTGAATCCTGCCAGGATTGCGGCTCGGATACACTATGTGTCGCCGAGACCTGCCAGGGGAATTGACGGATTTTACAGAGGATTCGACAGTTTTACAGGGATACACCTAGGTGGTAGTTTTAAAGAAATTTCAGTGCTTTTATGAAATTATTGATTTCAGTGATTGTACTCAATAATTCCTTGGTATTGAGCATATCCTACGTCTGGGTATATATATATAGATATGTATATATCTATGTGAATGCTTGAATTTACCCTAATTCAGTGCAGTTTACATATTCAGTTTATGATTATCATTATTTTTACCCTAAACTGAGGTTGGAAAATCGGCCAAAACTGCATTTTCCAGCAGTTTCAGCGCTCCAGCCAGGCGGCGGGCGGCTGAGGTTGATGGCGGCTGGCGGGGTGCTGTGGGTCCGGAGGGTCGGGGTGGCTTGGAAGGTGGCTGCCCTTCTGGTTTTTTCTGAACTATCGGGAGGGAGAGAGAGAGAGAGAGAGAGAGAGAGAGAGAGAGAGAGAGAGAGAGAGAGAGTGCTCGAACCAGAAGAAGGAGAGAAAAATAGAAAGAGTTCGGGTACTGTAGCAATAAGAAATTCAAAATTCCTTTTACGTCCTTTTCGTTTTTAGACCTTTTCTCGTTAGTTACAATTCGAAATTGGGCATGCCACGTGTCTACGAACTCGTATCGTCAAGCTCTACGCAACGGCGTAGGTGGAATTGCCAAATTCTTTCTTGGTCAAGAAGTCAACTTTTCCCCCCTCTTAAAAGAGGTGAGAACAAAGTCGTATTTCCGCTAGAATAAATTAATACTAATTTTAGGATATTTTGTTTTGGGTTATTACAATCTACCCCCCTTAAGAAAATTTCGTCCTCGAAATTTATGTACCTGTTACTCGAAGAGATACGGGTATTGTTCCCGCATCTGATCCTCAGATTCCCAGGTAGCCTCTTCCACTGTGTGGCTCCTCCATAAAACTTTCACAAGCGGAATCTCTCTCGAGCGTAAGACTTGCATCTTTCGATCTAAAATTTGCACTGGCTGCTCTACATAAGTCAGATCTTCTTGCAGCTCGATTGGTTGCTCCTCCAGTACATGAGATGGGTCTGGAATGTACTTCCGGAGCATCGAGACATGGAATACATCATGCAGCCGAGATAGATCTGGAGGTAAAGCAAGTCTGACAGGACCCGACCCAATTTCCGCTTTGGAATCCGAGCCGAATCCTGTGCGTGTCCGACACCTGGAGAATGCCGGGCACGAATGACCTTTTTATCCTTTCCATTACCAACTTCTTTTGGAAAAAAAAAAATTTCCCTTCAGACGGCTGCCGAAAATTCGGCAAAGTCTCCTCTGTATTTTGACCATACCCAAGTCTTCCACCTGTCAAATAGTCAAAACTAACACACCAACCGCCAGATTTAAAACAACCAACACATCTCAACTTCAGTTTCTCAAGTTCAACAAAATATCATAGCATTTCTATACACATTTACAGACCCAAGGAAAGTTACAACGAGTTCCTACACTTTGGTGGGGGGTCAGGAGCTAGGATGATGGCCCGAGTGGTTTCCTTCGTTCTTCTACGGCCTGGGGGGCGCAAAACATTAAAAGTGTGAGTGGACCAAAATAGAGTTCTCAAACAGTGTCTGAACATACTAACCCCCACTGTAAAAATAATGATAATCATAAACTGAATATGTAAACTGCACTGAATTAGGGTAAATTCAAGCATTCACATAAATATATACATATCTATATATATATACCCAGACGTAGGATATGCTCAATACCAAGGAATTATTGAGTACAATCACTGAAATCAATATTTTCATAAAAGCACTGAAATTTCTTTAAAACTACCACCTAGGTGTATCCCCTGTAAAACTGTCGAATCCTCGGTAAAATCCGTCAATTCCCCTGGCAGGTCTCGGCGACACATAGTGTATCCGAGCCGCAATCCTGGCAGGATTCAGGAGACCGTAGTCAGCCTGATCCGCAATTCCTGGCAGGTCTCGGGGACATAAAGTCAGCCGAGCCGCAAATCCTGGCACTCACAGTCCGGGCGTCCCCAAAACTCGTGAGGCAAATGTCAAGTGCACTGACGTAACTGAAAGTAAACTGGATGTCTGTAGACATCGTCTTATTTGACGGCAACCTGTTTTGTAACTGGGTACCCACAGTGGTTTAAGAAAATATAAACTGCTGAGAAAATATAATATATAAATATCATCATATTTCTGAAAGATCTGATGAATAACTGAATCTTTATTTAGTCTATAACTGTGCTGCCCTTTTTATCTGATAGAAAACTCAAACTCTGCTTTTGAAAATTCATGGTGGACTAAAAATAATTATCTGAAAATTCTCTGAAATCTGATAATTTAACTGTATAAAACCTGCTCAAGACTTGCAAGAATACTTATTCAAGATCAATAAATTAAATGCATATGCATAAAAGCATTTATAAAAGAAAGGTCCACTCATTGCTGGTCCGAGCTAGCTGGACCTCTTGAAGGTCCCTCCTGTGGATTTGCTGGACTTCTGGTACCTGATTATCCATGAATAATAAATTAATAAACTGCTGGATAAATAGAATTTAAATTAAGTACCCTGCCCCCGACTCTTAGAAATACATGCGTTTCACTCCTATGCCCACATTAGCCCTTTTTGGACACTTGGACCAATTTAGGAAGGTCCGACGCTCAGCTAAGCGATAAACTGTCAGATCGGCCGACCCGGGACCCGTGGGGTCCACGATCTCCGATGGCCAATCTGAGCTTCCCGGAAGGTTTCTCATAGGGCGGGAACCAAGTTCTGCGGATTTGGTCCGAATCGGACGGTCGGATCGGCCAAAATCGCCTTACCGCTTAAAACCCTAACCCTAACCCTAGGGTTCGCGATTCCGGAGTATCCGGGACTCCGATTCGCAATCCGTTGAATCCTACACGATCCTGAAACATTGTAGAACAACATATCCTAAATTCAGCGCGATCCAACGGTTAAACGACACTGCACCCACGGATCGCGTGATATGGAAAATCCGTTCGGGGCTCAAACGGACTCCGAATCGAGATTCACGAAATCCCACGCGCTCGTGACGACACGAGGACCTAAAAACTGGCCAGACCCGTGCCACCACCCTGGCCCACGCGCCGCCACACGTGCGGGCCGACCGGGTGTCCAAAGCGATTTCCGGTCCGCCGAAAAATCGTAGAACCGAGACTCCAAACTCCTACCCTAGGTAAAACACCCTATTTGGAGTCACTTTTGTTCTTGGACAACCCCCAAAACATGGCCGGAAATGGCTGATTCCGGCGGCCGAAGTTCGGCCGATTTCAAATCAAAATTTGAGCAACCTAGAGGTGAAATCGATCTAAACCCAGCCAACCATCAGTTAGAGCACGAAAAATAGCTAGAAATCGATACCTCACATGACTGATTTGGTGTCCGGATGAGGGAGAAACTGAGGTTGGAAAATCGGCCAAAACTGCTGCGTTTTCCAACAGTTTCCAGCGGCTCCAGCAGGGCTGCGGACGGGCTGAGGTTGATGGCGGGAGCTGGCCGGTGCTGCTGGGTCCGTTCCGGAGGGTCGGGGTGGCTTGGAAGGTGGCTGCCCTTCTGGTTTTTTCTGAACTATCGGGAGGGAGAGAGAGAGAGAGAGAGAGAGAGAGAGAGAGAGAGAGAGAGAGAGAGTGAGAGTGCTCGAACCAGAAGAAGGAGAGAAAAATAGAAAGAGTTCGGGTACTGTAGTGGTACTGTAGCAATAAGAAATTCAAAATTCCTTTTACGTCCTTTTCGTTTTTAGACCTTTTCCCGTTAGTTACAATTCGAAATTGGGCGTGCCACGTGTCTACGAACTCGTATCGTCAAGCTCTACGCAACGGCATAGGTGGAATTGCCAAATTCCTTCTTGGTCAAGAAGTCAACTTTCCCCCCTCTTAAAAGAGGTGAGGACAAAGTCGTATTTCCGCTAGAATAAATTAATACTAATTTTAGGATATTTTGTTTTGGGTTATTACAATCAAATTGACAGGACCCGACCCAATTTCCGCTTTGGAATTCGGGCCAAGCCCTGTGCGTGTCCGACACCTGGCAAATGTCGAGCACAATGACCTCTTTACCCTTCCTGCTAATAAATACGGTTAAAAATTTCCTTAGACTCTTGCCGAAAATTCGGCAAAATCTCCCCTGTAATTTGAGCAAACCCAAATGTTTCCACCTGTCAAACAAACTGATAAATCTACACCAACAGCCAGAATAGGGTAATCAAATAATCACCAGTTCTGGTTTTCCAATCCAACCAGATATCAGAGCAGTTACTAATTGTTTACAAGAATTTAAGTAGGTTACAAGGAATCCTACAGCTTGGAAGTAGCGTGGGAGCTAGGAGAAGGCCTGGTGGTGGATTCCTGCACCCTCGACTGCCTGGGGGGCGCAAAACATTTCAAAGTGTGAGTGGACCAAAATAAAGTTCTAGAAAACAGTATATGAACATAATAACCCCCACTGTAAAAATAATGATAATCATACAACTGAATATTTAAACTGCACTTGAATTATGATAAGTCCAAAGCATTTAGGTAAACATATATATACCGTTACTGCTCGATATTAAGAAACTCAAGTAAAATCACTAAAATCAATATTTGCATAATTGCACTGAAATTCCTCTAAAGTTACCAACTGGGTGTACCCTTTTAATTTCCGTCAACTCCTGGTATCCGTCAATTCCTGGTATCCGTCAATTCCTCTGGCAGGTCTCGGCGTCACAGGGTGTATCCGAGCTGCAAACTGGCAGGATTCAGGAGACCGTAGTTAGCCTGATCCGCAATTCCTGGCAGGATTCAGGAGACCGTAGTCAGCCCGATCCGCAATCCTGGCACTCACGGTCCGGGCGTCCCCAAAACTCGTGAGGCAATGTCAAGTGCACTGACTGAACTGTAAGTAAACTGGATGTCTGTAGACATCATCATATCCGAAGGCAACATAAACCGAAGGCAACCTGGATGTCCGTAGACATCGTCTTATTTGACGGCAATCTGCTTCTGTAGCTGGGTACCCACAGTGGTTTAAGAAAATATAAACTGCTGAGAAAATGTAACATAATAATATAATAATATTTCTGAAAGATCTGAGGAATAACTGAATCTGTAATCAATCTATAACTGTGCTGCCCTTTTTATCTGATAGAAAACTCAAACTCTGCATTTCTATAATTCATGGTGGACGAAAAATAATTCTCTGATAATTCTCTGAAATCTGATAATTTAAATGTAGTCGTAATGCTACTACTATTTTTGTTATATAAAGCTCAATGTCTGCTGCTAATATAACCTCGATAATATATGTAACTCAAAGTATTTAACCGTATAAAACCTGCTCAAGACTTGCAAGAATACTTATTCAAGATCAATAAATGCAATGCATTTGCATAAAATCATTTATAAAAGAAAGGTCCACTCACTGCTGGTCCGAGCTAGCTGGACCTCTTGAAGGTCCCTCCTGTGGTTCAGTTTGGCCTCTGATGCCTGTTTAACCATGAATATTCAATTACTAAACTGCTCAATAAAAACATTAAATTAAATACCCTGACCCCCGGCTCCTAGAAATGCGTGCTCTCCTTTTAAAGTCAACTCTATGCCCACCGTAGCATTTCAGATAATTAGAATGGCCTTAAAAGACCGGAAACTTTACAAAGCGATAAACTGTTAGACCAGTCGATCTGGAACCCCGTGGGGTCCACGATCTCCGATGGCAAATCTGAGATTCTCTAGAGGTTCCTTACTGTGTAAAACCCATGTCCTGCGAGTTTGGTCCGAAATGGACGGTCGGATTAGCCAAAATCGCGTTATCGCTTAAATTCCAAACCCTAGCCCCAGGGTTCGCGATTTCGGAGTATCCGAGACTCCGATTCGCAATCCATCGAATCCTACACGATCCAGAAACAATGTAGAACAACATATCCGAAATGGGGTGTGATCCAACAGCTAGACGACGCTGCACCCGGGAATCGCATATTATGGAAAATCCGTTCGGGGCTCAAACGGACTCCGAATTGAGATCCGCGAAATCCTACATGCTCGTGATGGCACGAGGGTCTCAAAACTGGCCAGAGCCGTGCTACCACCCTGGCCCACGCGCCGCCACACGCGCGGACCGATCGGGTGTCCAAAGCGATTCGGGTGTGCCGAAAAAAATCTTGGAACCGAGACTCCAAACTCCTACCCTAGGTAAAACACCTCATTTGGAGTCACTTTTGTTCTTGGACAACCCCCAAAAACTGGCCGGAAATGGCCGATTCCGGCGGCCGAAGTTCGGCCGATTTCAAATCGAAAATTGAGCAACCTAGAGGTGAAATCGATCTAAACCCAGCCAACCATCAGTTAGAGCACGAAAAATAGCTAGAAATCGATACCTCACACGACTGATTTGGTGTCCGGATGAGGGAGAAACGGAGGTTGGAAAATCGGCCAAAACTGCTGCGTTTTCCAACGGCTCCAGACAGCAGCAGCAGGGGCGGCGGACGGGCTGAGGTTGATGGCGGGAGCTGGCCGGTGCTGCTGGGTCCGTTCCAGAGGGTCGGGATGGCTTGAGGCAGCGTTGGGGTGGCTTGGAAGGTGGCTGCCCGAATGGTTTCCTGAAACTATCGGGAGGGAGAGAGAGAGAGAGAGAGAGTGAGAGAGGGAGAAGAAAACAGGTTTTAAAAAAAAAATGATCTCCCAAATTTCCATTTTGCCCTCGTGAGTATTTTGACCGTAATTTCTTCGTTACAACTCCGATTCGGGTCTACTCCGTATCTACGGACTCGTTTCGCCGTGCTCTACGCAACGGCGTAAACGGAATTCCCAAATTCCTTCTCGGTCAAAAAGTCAACTTTTCCCCCTCTTAAAAGAGGTGAGGACAAAGTCGTCTTTCCGCTAGAATAAATTAATACTAATTTTAGGATATTTTGTTTTGGGTTATTACAATCTACCCCCCTTATAAAAATTTCTTCCTCGAAATTTACATCTCTGTCATTCAAGGAGGGGAGAAAACTACTCCTGTATCTGCAACTCGGTTTACTATATTGCACTGCAAAGATCACTGAAAGTTAAACACTTTCTATTCCAACATCTGAACTGCTTGTTTCCCACACATTCTATAATCTCATTGGGTCTGATAATGCTAGGATTCTTCTCCCTTGCTTCCTTCAATTTCACTACACCTTCTTTAGGTGATAAATATCGAAGAATACCCAACTGAAGATCCTTCTTCTAATATCTACGTAACTCCTTGCCAATCCTAGGTCGCTTGAGTCTTTTTCTGCTTAATCCACTAAAGCTCTTTATTTCCTATAGTATTTTCAGATTCCCATAAACTTTGCTTGACATTCCATCTTCATACTTGGGTGATCCATACTATGCCTCGTATTGAGCATCATTTGAAAACATTTTAATTATAGATACCAATGGCAATTTGAGATTTGTAATCCCAGGAAGCTCAGTTTATCTGACAACTGTCGTTAGTGGTAACTTTTTACTCCCAACACTCTCTGAAACTGCAATATACAATGCCCCAACAATTCTTCTAAAGTTTAAGTCATTCTCATAAGTTGAGCATCTGTCTGGGGAGAATTGTAGTATTAAACTGTAATCAATTTCTAAAAGCTTCCTTTAGCTGAGTTCAACTGGAACTTGACCTGGGTTTCTTGATCTAAATCATAAGGAGTTGTATTCCATAGCATTGCAAGATCTTATCTGTGAAAATCCTTGCCAGTTTTTGGTCTTAAGGGGGCTAATCCGACCGTTTTGAGACCCTCATCATATCCGAGATAATACGTGGAAATGCCGAAATTACCGACAGCATTATTAGAGGCCACGTGAAGTTTTGGACTCTTGTGAAAGAGAAAGATAATGTGGGGATTCGAGAAGATTTTGGAATCCGAAAAGTTGCCACATTTTCAGCTATAGATATTGCCTTCGCAGAACTTGATTGAGCCACAGCCTTTCAAACCAATTTCCTTCATTCTCTGAAACTTAGTTTTTTTTTTTTGTAAGACTTTCTTTGAAACCTTCTTACAATGGCTTCATCTTCTTCCTGCCCAAATGATTTCAATTTAAATGATGTTCCCACAACAGTTAGTGACGCTACAGTTTGGCGTCCATCCTTTGTATCCCAGAATCGTCATCTCACAATTAATGATTATGTGATGATGAATGATGCTACTGCAGTCATAGTAGCTAGGAATTTCATTACTCCAATGGATGAACTGCTGTTGACAGGAAGGTCTGAGGAAGAGGCTATTAATGACTCAATGGCTTTTAGCATCCAGAGTGCTGTTTCTGTTTCAAACATGGCTGATCGTTTGCGGGCTAGAGCAAACGAGGTTCAGCAGCTAACAACTGAAAATTTGTCTCTTCAAAGAAGGCTTCGTGAGTCTCAACGGGAAGTTGAGAAATTCAAAGGAGAGAACAACTCCTTGTTGAAACTGGTGAGTTCGTACTCCGATGATACACTGAGAAGGCTAAACATGCTACAGGTCTCTAATGAAAGAATTTTGGAAGACCACGAGAGACTCATGGCTAGGCTTAAGAGGCGTCGTCCTATTCCTTCAGAGGCTTCCAGAACATAATGTAATTTAATAGATTTTACAGGACCTGCACCTTCATTGCAGATGGAAAAAAAAAATCTATCTATATTATGTTCCTTTCGTATTTTAATAATATGCGCAGGTTAAGTTCAGAATCTTGATTTGATTTTTATGAGTAAAAGGTTGAATTATATGACATGAAAAGCAAAAGTTTAAAATAGAGATCTTATAAGGAACAGTAAGACTTATCAGTAAGGAATAACTCTCCGACATGAATCAATAAGGTTCTTATGATCACTTTCGATTTCTGAAAGGAAGTAGGAGTAACCTACAATGAGATTATAGAAGGTGTGGGAAACAAGCAGATCAGATTTTGGAATGGGACGTGTTTAGTTTTCAGCATTATACGCGGTGTAGTAACCCGAGTAGCCAATACAGGAGTAGTCCTTCTCCCCTTCGAATGACAGGGATGTAAATTTTGAGGACGAAATTTTTATAAGGGGGGTAGATTGTAAGAATCCAAATCCAAATTTAAAAAAAAAAAATAGTAACTGAAAAAAAAAAGAAAAAAAAAAAGAGGATTTTTTTCAGATGTTACTATCTCTCCCGTGACACTCTTTCTCTCTCTCTCTCTCTCCAATCAGTTTTTCTCTCTTCTCTCATCTCTCTCTCCAGTACACAGAGCATTGCCATAGAAGACCACGGGCAGCAAGCAGAAATGGATCCACCACCTCTCCCACCTCTTCCCACCACAATCACCACCACAGCCATGGCAGCCACCAGCATGCAACCCAACATCCCCCTGAAGGCTTTCCCTCCTTCGCATAGAACATGTTAAAGCTTTGGAGCAACCTCTGCAAGCCCTGCATGGCAGGACATGTACCGATCAGCCTTAATTCGGAAATCAACCAACCCTCCACAGCTCCAGTTTCACATCTCATGTAAGTAAATTTCTGTATTTTCCCATTCATTTCCACTCAAGTTCCTTCCTTTTCTTCTACTTTCTCTCAATACCCACCAAAATGTAGTTCATGCACTCCAAGATCTGATTGGTTTTACTACCTGGGTTTTCTTCAAAAATTCATGAAAGAATCAAAACCGGCCACTAAGCCATTGGGCAAAACCTGATAAAGCTCATAAGCAATCTCTGCTTCTCAGTGTTTGTGTTCTCAGTACTGATAATCATTGTGATTGCCATCACCTACCAACCCCCAGACCCATGGCTGGAGTCAGCTCCAGCATTAACAAAACTCTTCACTGAGTCTGAGAATGCCACTTTCTGCATGATCTCATCTCTTCCCTCTGCGCTCCTCCTTCCGCTCTCCAAGAGCAGCAGCTGTTTTCGACGGAGCTCTCGGTGGCTCTGCTGGCCAAGGACAAGCTAAATGCCTTTGGATTAATGGAGCCCTTCTCGGAAAATTCGCAGAGGTCCAGCAGAGCCTACGCCAGTTATCCAAAGGCTTCGTTCTGCAACCACGATTGTCTCCCCAATGCCTGCAGATTCGGTTATGTCGACGCTGACGGCGACCGCAACACCGATATGGTGATTAGGATGATCCATGATGTTCCGGCGGGAAGGGAGATTTGCATGAGCTATTCTCCGGTGAACCTGAGTTATTCTAGCCGACAGAGGACTTTGGCTGAGGTTTAGTGACTTAGGTGGGATGGAGAAGGTGATAGAGGAGCTGAAGATGGAGGTGATTGTGCCGCTTCGCCATCCGGAGCTGTCTCGGTGGCTCGGAGTTAGGCCAATGTCTGGGAATGAAACAAAGCTAATATATAATTCTGATTGCCCTCCTAGCCAGGATCCACCATTTGCCAGTAAAAAGTTCGTTTATGGTTATGGTTCACATGAAGCAGGACTAACAATCAGCATGAACCAAATTGGTTCAACCGAGCACCTCTTGCATGAAGAGATCGGTGTGAATCACATAATTGAAGAGAGTGAGATGCATGAAGACACAGAAGAAATCAATGCATTGCTTTACTCTGATGATTATGATGATGAAGATAATAATGATGATGACGGAGATGATAATGACAGTGATTGTGGTGAGGATGATGAAGTAAAAAGCACGGGTCATTCTCCAATAGATCTTCAAGTGAGTTATGGAAAGAAAGAACATGTGGAGGAATTAACAGAGAAGGTCATCAGTTCTGATGCTTCAAACAAAAGGCATAAATTACTCAAGGGTGGTTACAGGCAATTATCACCAATGGAGACTGTTGTTAATTTGATACAGCCGTATGGATCTCACGGGCACGGGAACAATATGGAATCGAGCTACGGACTTGGCCAGATCCAAGGAGAGGAAATACATTCTACTGTGGGTAAGATGAAGTCCAAAAAGACACAATTCGTGAGAAAATTAGAGTTTTTGAGAGCGTGATTCCTGATGCTAAGGGCAAGGATTCAGTGTTCATTATAGACAAAGCTATAGAATACTTGAAGTCTATGCAGCTTGCAGCCGAAACTCTGGGAGTGAGCTTCCATGAAGAAGCTGCGTTCCGTCCATGCTAAGGGAAAAGGCAGTAAGGCCCCCAGAATTCCAGGCTTGAATGATTGGTGAATTTGAAATCAGTAAGGTAGCTTTGGTTTTGTAGGGCCCTTTCTCTGCCTTTTGGTTTCTCTTTATAATAGCAG
The DNA here is from genome assembly GCF_902201215.1 of Prunus dulcis. Lineage (NCBI taxonomy): Eukaryota > Viridiplantae > Streptophyta > Magnoliopsida > Rosales > Rosaceae > Prunus > Prunus dulcis. The sequence continues at coordinate 6,638,682 of NC_047656.1, read as the reverse complement.
TGTATATAATGGGCCAATGAAGGAAGCAAAGCATTGGGATGATATTGCACGCCGGAGATGATCAAAGAAGGGTTATGTTTGTTGACCAGAAATCATTGTCTTTTAGCTTTTTGGGTGTAAAAGATTAAGAAAAGTCACCAAAGACTTAAACGCATGGGAGATTTTAGTGGTGGGCTGTGCTGTAAAACGAAGAACCCTGTGGATTTAGCGCATGCGCGTTAGGTGAGAAAGTTTTTGGTGTGGGGAAGGTGATGAACAAAAAAATATACAGAGATAGACTGAACCATTGGAGGGACCTTCAAGAGGTCTAGCTAGCTCGGACCAGCGGTGAGTGGACCTTTCTTTTATAAATGATTTTATGCAAATGAATTGCATTATTTGATCTTGAATAAGTATTCTTGCAAGTCTTGAGCATGTTTTATACTGCTAAATACTTTGAGTTATATACATTATTGAGGTTATATTAGCAGCAGACCTTGAGCTTTATTATAACAACTACAGTTATATTAGCAGCAGTAGCATTACGACTACAGTTAAATTGTCAGATTTCAGAGAATTATCAGATAATTATTTTTAGACCACCATGAATTATAGAAAGCAGAGTTTGAGTTTTCTATCAGATGAAAAGGGGCAGTACAGATATAGATTAATTACAGATTCAGTTATTCCTCAGATCTTTCAGAAATATTATTATATTTTTCTATTACATTTTCTCAGCAGTTTATATTTTCTTAAACCACTGTGGGTACCCAGTTACAGAAACAGGTTGTTGTCAAATAAGACGATGTCTACGGACATCCAGGTTGCCTTCGGTTTATGTTGCCTTCGGATAAGATGATGTCTACAGACATCCAGTTTACTTACAGTTCAGTCAGTGCCCTTGACATTTGCCTCACGAGTTTTGGGGACACCCGGACCGTGAGTGCCAGGATTGCGGATCAGGCTGACTACGGTCTCCTGATACCTGCCAGGAAATTGCGGATCAGGCTGACTACGGTCTCCTGAATCCTGCCAGGATTGCGGCTCGGATACACTATGTGTCGCCGAGACCTGCCAGGGGAATTGACGGATTTACAGAGGAATTGACGGATACCAGGAATTGACGGAATTAAAAGGGTACACCCAGTTGGTAACTTTAGAGGAATTTCAGTGCAATTATGCAAATATTGATTTCAGTGATTTTACTTGAGTTTCTTAATATCGAGCAGCTTATACATCTGAGTAAATATATATAACTGTGTATATATGGTTACCTAAATGCTTTGGACTTATCATAACTCAAGTACAATTTAAATATTCAGTTTTTATATGTTTTTACAGTGGGGTTTATTATGTTCATATACTGTTTTCTAGAACTTTATTTTGGTCCACTCACACTTTGAAATGTTTTGCGCCCCCCAGGCAGTCGAGTGTGCAGGAATCCACCACCAGGCCTTCTCCTAGCTCCCACGCTACTTCCATGATGTAGGATTTATTGTAAGCTACTTAAAGTCTTGTAAACAATTAGTAACTGCTCTGATATCTGGTTGGATTAGATAACCAGAACTAGTGAATTTTTGGTTACCCTATTCTGCCAGTTGGTGTAGATTTATTTGATTGTCTGACAGTTGGAAATGTTTGGGTTTAGACAAAATACAGGGGAGACTCTGCCGAATTTTCGGCAAGGGTCTAAGGGAAGTTGTAATCATATTCGTATCAGGAAGGGTAAAAAGGTCATTTGTGCCCGACATTTGCCAGGTGTCGGACACGCACAGAACTTGGCCCGAATTCCAAAGAGAAAATTGGGTCGGGTCGTGTCAATTTGGTATCAGAGCAAATTGACAGGACCCGACCCAATTTCCGCTTTGGAATTCGGGCCAAGCCCTGTGCGTGTCCGACACCTGGCAAATGTCGAGCACAATGACCTCTTTACCCTTCCTGCTAATAAATACGGTTAAAACTTTCCTTAGACTCTTGCCGAAAATTCGGCAAAGTCTCCCCTGTAATTTGAGCAAACCAAAATGTTTCCACCTGCCAAACAAACTGATAAATCTACACCAACAGCCAGAATAGGGTAATCAAATAATCACCAGTTCTGGTTTTCCAATCCAACCAGATATCAGAGCAGTTACTAATTGTTTACAAGAATTTAAGTAGGTTACAATGAATCCTACAGCTTGGAAGTAGCGTGGGAGCTAGGAGAAGGCCTGGTGGTGGATTCCTGCACACTCGACTGCCTGGGGGGCGCAAAACATTTCAAAGTGTGAGTGGACCAAAATAAAGTTCTAGAAAACCGTATATGAACATAATAACCCCCACTGTAAAAATAATGATAATCATACAACTGAATATTTAAACTGCACTTGAATTATGATAAGTCCAAAGCATTTAGGTAAACATATATATACCGTTACTGCTCGATATTAAGAAACTCAAGTAAAATCACTAAAATCAATATTTGCATAATTGCACTGAAATTCCTCTAAAGTTACCAACTGGGTGTACCCTTTTAATTTCCGTCAACTCCTGGTATCCGTCAATTCCTGGTATCCGTCAATTCCTCTGGCAGGTCTCGGCGTCACAGGGTGTATCCGAGCTGCAAACTGGCAGGATTCAGGAGACCGTAGTTAGCCTGATCCGCAATTCCTGGCAGGATTCAGGAGACCGTAGTCAGCCCGATCCGCAATCCTGGCACTCACGGTCCGGGTGTCCCCAAAACTCGTGAGGCAATGTCAAGTGCACTGACTGAACTGTAAGTAAACTGGATGTCTGTAGACATCATCATATCCGAAGGCAACATAAACCGAAGGCAACCTGGATGTCCGTAGACATCGTCTTATTTGACGGTAATCTGCTTCTGTAGCTGGGTACCCACAGTGGTTTAAGAAAATATAAACTGCTGAGAAAATGTAACATAATAATATAATAATATTTCTGAAAGACCTGAGGAATAACTGAATCTGTAATCAATCTATAACTGTGCTGCCCTTTTTATCTGATAGAAAACTCAAACTCTGTATTTCTATAATTCATGGTGGACGAAAAATAATTCTCTGATAATTCTCTAAAATCTGATAATTTAAATGTAGTCGTAATGCTACTACTATTTTTGTTATATAAAGCTCAATGTCTGCTGCTAATATAACCTCAATAATATATGTAACTCAAAGTATTTAACCGTATAAAACCTGCTCAAGACTTGCAAGAATACTTATTCAAGATCAATAAATGCAATGCATTTGCATAAAATCATTTATAAAAGAAAGGTCCACTCATTGCTGGTCCGAGCTAGCTGGGCCTCTTGAAGGTCCCTCCTGTGGATTCGCTGGACTTCTGGTGCCTCACATGACTGATTTGGTGTCCGGATGAGGGAGAAACTGAGGTTGGAAAATAGGCCAAAATTGCTGCGTTTTCCAGCGGCTCCAGCAGGGCGGCGGACGGGCTGAGGTTGATGGCGGGAGCTGGCCGGTGCTGCTGGGTCCGTTCCGGAGGGTCGGGGTGGCTTGGAAGGTGGCTGCCCTTCTGGTTTTTCTGAACTATCGGGAGGGAGAGAGAGAGAGAGAGAGTGAGAGAGGGAGAAGAAAACAGGTTTTAAAAAAAAAAAAAATGATCTCCCAAATTTCCATTTTGCCCTCGTGAGTATTTTGACCGTCCCACAGGATCGCAGAGTCATTTTGGCCGGTTTCTTTTTGAGCGGAAATGCCAGACACTGGTGGGAGTCAATTAAAAGGAGATATCAAGATTTGTCAGCCATTACATGGCCAGTTTTTCGAGCTGCTTTTAATAGCCAATATTATCCACAAGCGTACCAGAATTTGAAGATGCAGGAATTTTTGCAGTTGGACCAGGGGTTGATGACAGTACTGGAGTATGAGAAGAAGTTTAATGAGTTATCAAGGTACTGTATTCCACTAGTAGAGGATGAAAGCAAAAAGTGTCAATTGTTCACTAGAGGATTGAAAGCCTCTATCAGGGACATTGTAATTAGTCAACGGCTGACGAACTTTGGAGACTTGGTGATGTCAGCTTCGCTGATAGAGAGTAGTCAGATGATGGTCCGGGCACAAGGTGAACCTCGGAGACGATCATTTGATATAGGTGGTCCCAGTCAGGGGTCATCCAAGAGAGGCAGTTACAGTTCTGGATTATCTAGTGGTCGTAGTTTTGGAGGTTTTCGACCAGGAATTAGTTCCACTGGAGGCTCCAATCAGAGTGGTAGTTTTGGAAGCCGTTTAATGGGCAATGCAGTTAGAGGTTCTGGGAGACAACCACCCTCGGCAGTTGGGGGGAGGAGGAATCCACAGTGTACTGTGTGCTGTAGATTTCACACCGGGGCTTGCAGACAGGGTACCACAGGGTGTTTCCACTGTGGTCAACAGGGGCACTTCCTGAGAGAATGCCCACTATTGTTACAAGGTGGTGAAGCGACTGTTGCACCACCTCGAGAGACAGGCACACAGAGCAAAACCCAGTTTGGAGGAGCCTCGTCCAGCGATGGAGCGCCGACTAGTGTTGCCAGCCGAGGTGGCAGTCAGCAGCAAAGACAAGGTGGACGTACCAGAACCACAGGCAGAGTGTATCACATGTCCCAGCAGCAGGCACAGGCGTCGCCAGATGTGGTGACAGGTATGTTATCAGTCTTTGGAACCCCTGCTAGAGTTTTGATTGATTCTGGGGCTACGCACTCATTTGTTACGCCTAGTTTTGCCCGCAATGCTAATGTCAAACTGTCAGCCCTACGGGATGAATTAGCAATTTCTGTACCTACACCATGCCTCAGTAGATTGCTTCCGGAAAGAAGTTATACTTCGTAGCCCTGGACGCCCTGAAGTGACATTTTATGGTGAGCGTAGAGTGCTCCCATCTAGCCTCATCTCAGTGATGACGGCAACGAGATTGCTCAGAAAAGGGTGCTCAGGATATTTAGCTCATATAGTGGATAGTAGGACTCAGGAGTTAAAGTTGGAGGATATACCAGTAGTTCGGGATTTTCCAGATGTATTCCCGGATGATCTTCCTGGGTTACCTCCCCACCGGGAGATCGAGTTCACTATTGAACTCATGCCAGGAACAAGCCCTATATCTCAAACACCTTACAGGATGGCACCTGCAGAACTAAAGGAGTTGAAGGTGCAGCTGCAGGAGTTAGTAGACAAGGGCTTCATCCGACCTAGTTTTTCTCCTTGGGGTGCTCCAGTATTGTTTGTGAAGAAAAAGGATGGTACCATGAGGTTATGTGTCGACTACAGGCAGCTGAATAAAGTCACGGTGAGGAATAAGTATCCGTTACCCCGTATTGATGATTTATTTGATCAGTTGAGGGGTGCTAAGGTATTTTCCAAGATTGATTTGAGATTAGGGTACCATCAGTTACGGATCAAAGAAGAAGATGTACCTAAGACAGCTTTCCGCACCAGGTATGGGCATTATGAGTTTTTAGTAATGCCATTCGGATTGACGAATGCCCCAGCTGCGTTTATGGATTTGATGAACAGAGTGTTCCGACGTTATTTGGATCGCTTTGTCATTGTATTCATAGATGATATTCTGATGTACTCCAAGAGTCGGAAGGCGCATATGAAGCATTTAGAACTGGTACTGAAGACGCTGAGGAGGAAGAAATTGTTTGCTAAGTTCAGTAAGTGCCAGTTCTGGCTAGATAGAGTAAATTTCTTAGGGCATGTTATTTCTGCAGACGGTGTTTATGTTGATCCTCAGAAGGTTGAGGCAGTAGTGAATTGGCCACAGCCAACCAGTGTTACGGAAGTACGGAGTTTTCTGGGATTAGCTGGATATTATCGTCGCTTTGTGGAAGGTTTTTCTACGATAGCGGCGCCTCTCACCCGTTTGACTAGGAAGAGAGTTAAGTTCGAATGGTCAAAGGGGTGTGAGAAAAGTTTTGATGAGCTTAAAACCAGGTTAACTACTGCTCCAGTATTGACGCTTCTAGATGACAGTGGTACCTTTGTGATTTACAGTGATGCCTCCAAACAGGGTCTTGGATGTGTATTGATGCAGCATGGTCGGGTGATCGCTTATGCTTCTAGACAGTTGAAGAAGCATGAGTTGAATTACCCTGTGCATGATTTGGAGTTAGCAGCAGTGGTATTTGCTTTGAAGATTTGGAGGCACTACCTGTACGGAGTTACCTGTCGGATTTTCACTGATCACAAAAGTTTGAAGTATTTGTTCACACAGAAGGAGCTGAATCTAAGGCAAAGGCGATGGCTAGAGCTGATTAAAGACTATGATTGTACCATAGAGCACCATCCGGGGAGAGCTAACGTAGTGGCGGATGCCCTTAGCAGGAAATCATCTGGTTCAGTAGCTTATCTCCGAGGGAGGTATGTACCTTTGATGGTTGAATTGAGAAAGCTCAGAGTTGAGCTAGGAGTAGATGAGCAGGGAGCATTGTTAGCTACTCTCCAGGTGCGACCTGTATTGGTGGAACGAATAATAGCAGCTCAAGCAGAGGATCCATTGATTTGTACTCTTCGAGCTGAAGTGGAGAGTGGCACTAGAACAGACTGTTCAGTGAGGAACGATGGAGCTCTAATGCTGGGTAACAGATTGTATGTTCCTCATGATGAAGCTCTGAAGAGGGAAATTCTTGAAGAAGCCCACAGCTCAGCTTTTGCCATGCATCCCGGGAGTACTAAGATGTATCACACGCTGAGAGAACACTACTGGTGGCCTTTCATGAAGAAGGAGATAGCAGAGTATGTCAGGAAGTGCCTGGTTTGTCAACAGGTAAAAGCCGAACGACAGAAACCTTCTGGGTTGCTACAACCACTTCCAGTTCCGGAGTGGAAGTGGGAGCATATAACCATGGATTTCGTGTTCAAGCTTCCCCGAACACGAAATAAGCATGATGGAGTATGGGTGATTGTGGATCGACTTACGAAATCTGCTCATTTCTTACCAGTAAGAGCAAATTATACTTTAACTAAGTTGGCCCAGCTCTTTATTGATGAGATAGTAAGACTTCATGGAGTACCAGTTTCGATCACTTCTGATCGAGATCCACGGTTTACCTCACGATTCTGGACAAAGTTGCATGAAGCTTTTGGAACCCAGCTACAGTTCAGTACCGCTTTTCATCCTCAAACGGATGGTCAGTCTGAGAGGACGATCCAAACTTTGGAGGACATGTTGAGAGCCTGTGCGTTGCAGTTCAGAGACGACTGGGATGAGAAATTGCCACTCATGGAGTTTGCGTATAATAACAGCTACCAGGCAAGTATTAGAATGTCACCCTTTGATGCTTTATATGGAAAACAGTGCAGAACTCCATTTTATTGGGATGAAGTCGGTGAGAACCGACTGGAAGTGGCAGATGATGTTGAGCGGACGAAAGAACAGGTGAAGATAATCCGAGAAAGGCTGAAAATAGCCCAGGATAGACAGAAGAGTTATGCAGATAACAGGAGGAAAGACCTTCAGTTTGAAGTTGGAGATTGGGTATTCCTGAAGCTTTCGCCTTGGAAAGGAGTAGTAAGATTCGGAAAGAGAGGAAAGCTAAGTCCTCGTTATATTGGCCCGTATGAGGTTGTAGAACGGGTAGGCCCAGTAGCCTACAGACTTGCTTTACCTCCAGATCTATCTCGGCTGCATGATGTATTTCATGTCTCGATGCTCCGGAAGTACATTCCAGACCCATCTCATGTACTGGAAGAGCAACCAATAGAGCTGCAAGAAGATTTGACTTATGTAGAGCAGCCAGTGCAAATTTTAGATCGAAAGATGCAAGTTTTATGCTCGAGAGAGATTCCGCTTGTGAAAGTTTTATGGAGGAGCCACACAGTGGAAGAGGCTACCTGGGAATCTGAGGATCAGATGCGGGAACAATACCCGTATCTCTTCGAGTAACAGGTACATAAATTTCGAGGATGAAATTTTCTTAAGGGGGGTAGATTGTAATAACCCAAAACAAAATATCCTAAAATTAGTATTAATTTATTCTAGCGGAAATACGACTTTGTCCTCACCTCTTTTAAGAGGGGGGGAAAAGTTGACTTCTTGACCGAGAAGGAATTTGGCAATTCCACCTACGCCGTTGCGTAGAGCTTGACGATACGAGTTCGTAGACACGTGGCACGCCTAATTTCGAGTTGTAACTAACGAGAAAAGGTCTAAAAACGAAAAGGACGTAAAAGGAATTTTGAATTTCTTATTGCTACAGTACCGCTACAGTACCCGACCTCTTTCTATTTTTCTCTCCTTCTTCTGGTTCGAGCACTCTCTCTCTCTCTCTCTCTCTCTCTCTCTCTCTCTCCCGATAGTTCAGAAAAACCAGAAGGGCAGCCACCTTTCAAGCCACCCCGACCCTTCGGAACGGACCCAGCAGCACCGGCGAGCTCCCGCCATCAACCTCAGCCCGTCCGCCGCCCTGCTGGAGCCGCTGGAAACTGCTGGAAAACGCAGCAGTTTTGGCCGATTTTCCAACCTCAATTTCTCCCTCATCCGGACACCAAATCAGTCATGTGAGGCACCAGAAGTCCAACGAATCCACAGGAGGGACCTTCAAGAGGTCCAGCTAGCTCGGACCAGTAGTGAGTGGACCTTTCTTTTATAAATGCTTTTATGCATATGCATTTAATTTATTGATCTTGAATAAGTATTTTTGCAAGTCTTGAGCAAGTTTTATACAGTTAAATTATCAGATTTCAGAGAATTTTCAGATAATTATTTTTAGTCCACCATGAATTTTCGAAAGCAGAGTTTAAGTTTTCTATCAGATAAAAAGGGCAGCACAGTTATAGATTGAATAAAGATTCAGTTATTCATCAGATCTTTCAGAAATATGATGATATTTATATATTATATTTTCTCAGCAGTTTATATTTTCTTAAACCACTGTGGGTACCCAGTTACAGAAACAGGTTGCCATCAAATAGACGATGTCTACAGACATCCAGTTTACTTTCAGTTACGTCAGTGCACTTGACATTTGCCTCACGAGTTTTGGGGACGCCCGGACCGTGAGTGCCAGGATTTGCGGCTCAGCTGACTTTATGTCTCCGAGACCTGCCAGGAATTGCGGATCAGGCTGACTACCGTCTCCTGAATCCTGCCAGGATTGCGGCTCGGATACACTATGTGTCGCCGAGACCTGCCAGGGGAATTGACGGATTTACAGAGGATTTGACAGTTTTACAGGGGTACACCTAGGTGGTAGTTTTAAAGAAATTTCAGTGCTTTTATGCAAATATTGATTTCAGTGATTGTACTCAATAATTCCTTGGTATTGAGCATATCCTACATCTGGGTATATATATAGATATGTATATATTTATGTGAATGCTTGAATTTACCCTAATTCAGTGCAGTTTACATATTCAGTTTATGATTATCATTATTTTTACAGTGGGGGTTATTATGTTCAGACACTGTTTGAGAACTCTATTTTGGTCCACTCACACTTTTAATGTTTTGCACCCCCCAGGCCGTAGAAGAACGAAGGAAACCACTCGGGCCATCATCCTAGCTTCCGACCCACCACCAAAGTGTAGGAGTTCGTTGTAACTCTTTTGTAAATCCAGTAAATGTGTATAGAAATGCTCTGATATTTTGTTGAACTTGAGAAACTGAAGTTGAGATTTGTTGGTTGTTTTAATCTGGCGGTTGGTGTGTTAGTTATAACTGTTGTCAGGTGGAAGACTTGGGTATGGTCAAAATACAGGGGAGACTCTGTCGAATTTTCGGCAGAAGTCGAAAGAAAATTTTAAGAAATTTGGTTAAGGAAAGGGTAAAAAGGTCATAACCAAAATACATATTAACGCACACTAGAACCATATTATGGCTTACTAGAATCATATTATGACTAACTAGAACCATATTAAGGCTTACAAGAACCATACTGAGGTTTAGTAGAATCGGACTAAGGCTTATCAGAACTGTACTTAGGCTCACGAAAAGCATATTAGGGTTCATCATGACCATTGTTGAGGCCCAAAAAATCCAAGGCTGGGCCCAAATATATTTCTAGCCCAATAGGACACCTAACTTGGGAAGAAACTCAACTCGGGTACTCAAGAGTTCATCATATGTGCTTGCACACGTGCCACGCCAAGTAAATAAGCAACACGTGTATTAAACATGAGAAATACGTGTGTACGTGTATAATACTATATTAAACGTAATAGTGCTAAAATATTTATACGGTAATGACTTTGGAAAAGTTAAAAATCGAAAAAGGACCATAGATTCTCGAGTAATGGCATAATTGTAATGGATAGGGTACTCGTCCTTGGGGGTTTCATGATTTTTCAAGTATTTTTCAACACCGGCACAAGGTTGGCCAGTCACTCAACGTATCAGGCGGTATGGATAAAGCCGGCTTTGAGAAGATGTTAAATTTCTTCTCTGACTTTTAATGGTACCTGGGCAAAAAATCGCAGGTGGTGGTTGTTGGAAAGGTTTGAACCTGTCTTTGATTTTTACTTTGTGTTCTAGTAAACCATTGGGTAATCCAAGCATCTTCTGACAGTCCCAAGCAAAACAATCTTTACATTCGTAAAGGAGGTTGATAATTTCGACACTCAGCTTTAGGTTCAAAATATTACTAACAAAGAGAGGTTGTGGTCCGCCCTAAGTTCCTACATTGATTTCTAACAAAGGATCTTAGACCTCGGGATGGCTATCTTCCATCTCAGTAGGTGCAGGATCCAGGTCATTGATGGTTAATACATCGTCGTCGTCTGATTCGTGTTGAAATTCGATCAAATTAATCGGCGAGTTCAGCAGTAAAGAGTCCTCGGCCCAATATTTCAACAGTCGTTTCCCCAGTCGATCGAAAATAGCACTGGATATGGTCTATTGATTCGGCCAATCTATAGATCTGTGGTCAGCCAAGCTAGTAGGCTCGGCTGTTTTTCTCTTTTGTTCTCTTGAGCTTGACTGGCTGATTTTTGCATCGGTCCCAGATCACGGGTTCAAGCTTGAGCTCCTTATCTTTTTCTTTTCCTTTGCTTTTTGGATTTAGACTTTCTTGCCTGCTAAACCCTTTCTCGGCCCCTGACAATCTGACCTCATGCCATAAAGCTCTTCTTTGTCGAGCCTCTTCGGGTTGGAAATAAGCTTCGACCATGTTGACAACAGGTGGAGGGAATTGCTCGTCATCTACTTTCATAGCCGGTTTCTCTGTGAATTGAAGCTTTTTTTCGTCTATCAATTCTGTATGTCCTCACGCGTGAAAATACAGTTGTTAGTACTATGAGACCAAAAACTGTGATACTTACAAAATGTATTTCCTTTGAGCTCTTGGTTCGTAGGGATTTTGTGGCAGAATGATAGAGTGACATTCTTTTTAGCCAACAATAAATCAAAAATTCCTTTAGCTCTAGTCAACTCAAAGGTGTAAGTTTTTGGCCTCTCGGGCCTTGAACTTGTTGTCTAGAAGCTTCGTTTTACTGTTGTCGGCCTTAACAAGCTCCTTGCACATGAAGTGCTTGTCTATGTTAACTTCGGCTTAACTGACCTATGCCTCGACATCATTGGCTGTGCCGTGTTTTTCAGCTTCTGCATAACTAGTATGTCCCCTTTGTGGGCGTTTTCTTATGAACGTCTTTTTTCAAAAGCGCCGCGTATCTGTTGAATTTGTTGGTCAAGTCATGCATATTACGAAATACGAAATTCGATACCTCGACTCTGTGGATAGACCAGTCACATATACTAAAGGAATCATTGAAGACGTGTTGATCAAACTGAAGCAATTTGTGTTTCCTACTGATTTCTTTATTCTTGATATGGAGGAAGACCACGACATCCCACTCTTGCTAGGTCGGCCCTTCCTTACTGTTGCTTGTACATTGAAAGATGTACAACAAAAGGAACTTTAACTTCGAGAGATCAGGGCGAATCCATTGAGTTTAAGGTGTTCGAGGCTGTTAAAAAGCTGAGGGACTTGGAAGAGTGCGACCGCATAGATCTTCTTGACCCAATTGTACATGTCAACTACTTGGAAAACACCTCTACGGATATCTTGAAAGCCAAGTTGTCACCCCCTCTAGTCATGAAACGCATGTGCACTTCTCTTGGGTGTGCCAAAATTTATCAATGTTTTATCAAAAGCTTCTCCAAGATGAGCCGACTCTTGTGGCATCTCCTTGCCAAGGATCACACCAAGATATTACTTGACAAGGCTATTGTTCGCATGGAGTACGGACAACAACCCAAGCAGTACATGGAAGAAGTAGCATTCTTTGCTACTTCCGCACCACCATAGGCATTCGAAAAGTCTAGCTCATGACTATAAAGAAAACCTTCTTGGGAGATAACCCAAGCATTCTCAACTTTTGTTTTCGCTTTTGTTTTTAGTTTATGTGTGATTTTTAGTACATTTTTCATGTTTTTGTTTTTGTTAAGTTTTGCGTCATGAAGCAAAGGATTTTAGTAAATACATTCTTTGTCCTGCCTTCTTCGCCTCCTAATCACAAGAAGCAAGCCTCAAAGAAGGCTTGAAATTTGAGCAGCAACCACAGTGTCGGTTTTGACTTGCACTCTCCTATGGCCGGCCATAGGTAGAAGTGTGGGTCTGAGTTGGGTCCTTGGATTTGTGTTGATTGTAAGGGTGCCGAAAGGCACTGAAGAATGGATAATTGACAAGGGCTTCTTGTGTCGATTTCCACAGACGGCTCCAAACTGTTGATGCTCTTTTTGGGAGGTCAACTTAGATAGATGTGGAATGGTGGATGATGGGTGAAGGTGAGGACCTTCAGCATTTGTGTGAGGATTTGGGCAAGCGATAAACATATAGAAGATAAGATATATGTGGTTCACCCGAATGATGGGCTACGTCCAGGGAGAAGGATGTTCTCATTATGATAATGTTTGTTTACATTTGTACAAGGGGATTAGACCCAAATATAAAGATAACAAGTGAGAAGCCCAGCCCAGAGATGGGGTCCAGACTCGAGAGTCCAAGGCCTAAGGGTCTAGATCCAAGACCCTTTTCTAAGTGGAGAGTGGTCTTCTTTTATAGGTGAGGGGGAGTCTCCATCTTTTATAGTTTTCCGATGTGGGACTCCTCTTGCTTTGCTTAGAGTTGTGACTTGTGGTAATGCTTCTTTGGATAAGGTGATGACCTCTCAAAGCATGACACGTGGATGTTCTAGTTTGGCTAGTTGCTTGGTCAGTTACGGCACTAACAAAGAGCATGAAACATATTATCTTTAAAGAATTGAACCTTGATGCCTTAGTATTTCCATTATTGATATTTCATTTTTAAACTCAATTTCCACAATAATCAAATCAAATTACTTTGCCCTTTTGCTTGTCACTTTTATTGTGCTACGTTTAATTATTTCTTTGTGTGTAGATATTTGCCTACCTGCTCCTTGAGGATATGATACTTGGACTTCCAAGATTATTACTACGTGTGACTACTTGCACTTGGGTAGATGCAACAAGTTTTTGGCACCGTTGCCGGGGAGTGGTGAAGCGAAAAGTAGCACAAGGAAATTCATTGTTAAGGTTTGTGGTTTTAGTTTCTTTACTTTTGTTTTTTTCCTACTTCTTTAATTCAATATATGCAATTATGTAATATCTTATCCATTTTGAATTACTTTAATTAGTAATGATATTTTGTTTATTATTTAGTACAAAAAAAAAATTATAGAAATCCACAAAATAATTAATTTCCATTCACTAAGTCTTTTGTGAAATCGTTTGGGTGTCGTAATTAATTTTCTCCATAGCCCAAGGGCCCTATCCATTACTATTAAGCCATTACTCGAGTATCTATTGTCCCTTTTTACATTTTTTCCTTTTCCAGAGTATTACCCATATAAGGATACTAGCGCCTTCACGTTTAATAATGTATTATACATGTATTTTCTTATGTTTAATACACTATTTTTTACAAATTTCAATAAGCCACACAAAATTCACGTATTATACACATAATTCTTACGTATTATTGAATAAAAATAATATATATTAAAGGGTTTAGCCGTGCGGCTATACCTTTTTTTTGAATTTTTAAAACAAAAATAGTATCGCCGGTCGGCTATAATGGTTTGACACGTGGCGCACAGGCCCAGCATGGTATAGCCGGCTGGCTATACTAGATCCTTTTTTTGTTTTTTGCAACAAATAGTATAGCCGTGCGGCTGTGCTTGTTTGACATGTGGCACCTATGCATTGGCGCATCCTTTTTTAATATATAAATAGTATAGCCGCCCGGCTATATTGTTTTAAAAAGGATAAGATTATTATTATTATTATTATTATTTAAAATTTCAAAAACATAAAATTAGTTCTTTACTTCTTTTTGTTCCTACTTCTTTAATTCAATATATGCAAACTTTGTCATTTACTAATTGAATTAGAACATAAAGCATATTGGGTATCAAATTGTTTAACTTTAGTCTTGGAGTACGAAAGTTTTTCATGATAAAAATATTCTGAGGAAATTTTTTTACCCTTCTCAACTTGTTCTTTTGTATAATTGTAGACTTCATTTGTTTCCTAAAAAATTAAGAACTAAGTGGATAGGGCATTTCATTGTTAAAAGAGTTTTCCTACATGGGACTGTTTAAGGTTAATGGCCAACGACTTAAACCTTACTTGGGGAGATGTGTTCCAGAAGATGAGACAGTTTGTTTGAACGAACCTGTTTACCAGGATTGATTAGACTTCCCTTAGTCCATCTATTGCATATAATTATTTTAGAAATTTTTGTTCATTTGGAACATATTAAGATTCAATAGAACCATACTAGGCTCATCAAAACCATATTAAGACTTGCCATACTACGGCTCATCAAAACCTTATTAAGGATCACCAAAAAGGTGTCAGGGCTCACCACAAATGACTTAAGGCCTACCAAAACCATAACAAGGCCTACCAAGAGCCATATTATTAAGGATCACTATAACTGTATTAAGGCTTCCTAAAACTGTAACACCCCGTCCCAAAAATGACTGTTCAATTAATTATTGATTGTGAAATTACATTTTTGCCCTTGGGCATAGGGTGGTCACTTTTTGTTCGGGATTTAGGGAATTGAGTATCACCGTTGTGTAGAGCTCAATGATACGAGTTCGTAGACAAGTGGCAAGTTCAATTCAAAGTTAAAACGAAGAAGTTATGATCTACAGAAGTGCAGTGGCACAATCGTAATTTTTGATCACTAGAACCACATCTAGCTTCTCTCTGTCACGACACTCTCTCTCCCCGACTATTTTCTCTTGCCCTTTCTCTCTCTCTCTCTCTCTCTCCCCCCCTCTCTCTCTCTCTTTCTCCTCTCCCTGTGATGATGCTGTTTCATACGGCAATTTCGTCTTTGTTCGGCGACTAAATTTGAAAATTCTTGTTCCAAAAGAATCGTCTCTTTCTCCTTTACTTGACCTCCCCATTTTCTTCGATCGAAAACCAGCGTAACGCTGAAGATATTGAATTGAAAATTGGGCAGATTTTCGTAACCGTTTTCGGAGATTCCGGCGGCTGTTTTCTTCGATTCAAGTATACATCTTCATCCCCTCCACTTGCTCTACCAGTTTATGCTGATACATTGAATCGATTTTGAGGTTTTACCGATCGTTCAATATACCCACTTTTGTCAACGGTTTCAGTTTCTATTTGGCTAGCTCTGTCTAATTTTTGGCTGTGGTCCAAGAACAAAAGTTGATCCCCTAGTTAGTACGAATCTATTGGCATAGGTTTTGGCAACTGGTTTGGATATTTTCTATTGCTGGAAAATCTCTCAAGACACCCACATCTGCCAGCGACCGGTGGCAGCGCATGGGCCATTGTGTGGCAGCCCATTAAGCCAGTTATCGTTTGACAGTTGAAAGGATATTTGCACTTATTATGCGATACCCGGTTTTGATAGGTTTGGACCATTCGATCAGTCCCAATTTCAAATATTTTGTTCATCGTACCTCTAAGATTGTATAGGAACTAGTTGATCGAGAATCGGAGTCCCGGATACACCGAATCAAGTTATATTATACAATTTATTGTGTGAATTTCCTATTTTTATGAAAATCCCATATCTTACTCGGTAAGTTATAGCATAAAGTGTCTATATATCTGAGAACGCAATATCTAACCTATAATTTATTAAGTAAATAGCTTTTTTTTTTTTTTAAACGCCGTATCTTACCAATAAGTTACAGTACAAAGTGTCTATATATCTGAGAATG
This sequence comes from Prunus dulcis, assembly GCF_902201215.1. Classification (NCBI taxonomy): domain Eukaryota; kingdom Viridiplantae; phylum Streptophyta; class Magnoliopsida; order Rosales; family Rosaceae; genus Prunus; species Prunus dulcis. Next base: position 6,622,555 of record NC_047656.1, on the reverse strand, counting down.
CAATCTTAACCGTAACTTATTGAGTAAATAGCCTATTTTCTAAAAACACCATATCTTACTGGTAAGTTATTTTGTAGAATGCCTATATATATGAGAACTCAACATCTTACCTGTAATTTGTTGAGTAAATAGCTTATTTTTCTAAAAACACCATATCTTAACTGTAAGTTATAGTGTAAAACGCCTCTATATCTGAGAACACAACATCTTACTCGTAATTTATTGAGTGAATAGCCTATTTTTCTAAAAACACAGTATCTTCTTGGCGTGGCTTGTGTGCAAGCACATATGACAAACTTTGGGGTACTCAAGTTGGGTTTCTTCCCAAGTTAGGTGTCGTATTGGGCTAGAAATATATTTCGGCCCAAACTTTAATTTTTTGGGCCTCAACATTAGCCAAACGTGCTAGTAGATGGTGGGGATCCAATCTTGGAGTTGCAGATGAGTAAGCTTGTTGGGTTTTCATAAGGATGGATTGAGTTTTGATTCACCACTGTGTTTGAGTTTACAGCACTAGCCCCAGATCACTTGAAATTAGCGGACAAAACCTCTGTGGAGGTGATGACGCACGGCATGATTGCTAGATACTAAAAGAATGCTTGAAATAAGGCATGTGTTGGGAGGATGTTTGAAATAGGGCATGTGTTGGAAAATATTTTGTTTAACATGGAATAGGTACTGGAAGAATATGGTTGTGGCGGGCCTTGGTACAATTCTGATAAGCCTTAGTCCGATTCAACTAAACCTCAGTATGGTTCTTGTAAGCCTTAATATGGTTTTGGTTGGTGTCGGGCACAAATAACCAAAATACTATTCTTACCCTACTCCAAAACTGCTTTAGGGTCTAGCTTCTACCGTAAAACTAATAGAGTCTCCCCTGAAAAAGACCACAAACCCATAATTTTACTTGCACAGCAAACTCAAATAATTTCCCAACCATTTAACAAATTCAAATTTACAAAACTGATCATAACAAACCAATCATAAACTTGCGGCTGCACCTAGGTTAGTCTAGGTTGCCTACGTACCTTTACTGAGGGATCAAGCCGCACATAGTTCTTTATACAAGAAACAAAGTTCAACCCATATGTAGGCACATGAACTAAATATTCCTTCACACTTTCCGAAACAAACTCATCTCTTAAGAAAGCAGTTGTGAATTGTATAAAATCCTTAAAACTTAGAAAACTCTCAATCATTGTCTCACAAATCTGAAAACATGTATTAAAACCTTCACCAATAAGTACCAAGATAAAATCATCAATTTTAGTTTAAAACATCTTAAAACTCAAATACTCTAACCTAGGCGTACCCCCAATCATAATCCGTCAATTCCAATAATATTCCGTCAAAACAAGTACCATATATGTTACATCGTCATAGAACTTGGGGGACATGTCGTCAACCCAAGAACACATATCCTGGCAAAATCGAGTTACCAGCCTGAAACGTATATTCATCAATTCCCTGTCAAGACTTAGGAAGATATAATCAACCTGAATGCAAATCCCCACACCACACAGTTCAAGCGTCCACGAGGCTCGTGAGGTATTGTCATAAATGATTGGACTATTCTGAAACTTATCATAAAATTCCTCTTTTTCTACAAATCCACTTTCATAAATCCATTTTCCAAATCCTTTTTCAATTTCCAAAAATTAGTTTGTAAATAAATAACCAAAAATCCCTTTTTAAAAATGAGATCAATCCCAATATTCCTTAATTTGAATTTGACCACGCAAAATCTCTCAAAACTATTCTCAAACTACATTCAAATATGTACAACATACTATTGAGAAAGCTAGTATTCATAATTCATCGATTTCAAGCCACAGAGCATGTATTTAAATATACATATATAAACTAGCATTTAATTAATTTCTTATTCATGCCAAAACCCAGTTATCCAAGCCATTCCTAACTCCACACAATTAAACATAATATAACATGCTTGGAAGGTCAAAGCGATTCTATAATAATTCATAAGCATTCAATGAAACTCTCATAACATAATACCATTTTAAAACAAACCTCCAATTACAATTACAACTACTAAATAGCCTCAACCGAGTTGACATAGACCACTATCTAAGTCAATTGGGTTCGAAGGGCCCACATTCTCAATTTGTTATATGATAATTCCTATTGGTCCATAACCATAAGTTGAACTCATCCAAGAAATCTTCATCATGATCCAACGATCGGCTTGGCTCCGATCATGGAATTTCACCAATTTTGTCTACGGGGCCCACAACCTCCGATTTCTAATCCAAACATTCCTATAAGTCCAACAAGGTCTAATTAACAAGTTCTTAGACCTTGGTCTCAATCGAGAGGTCGGATCACTCTAGAACGCACAATCGTACGATGATCGGCATATCTTCGCAGAACTCAAGGGACACGTAGTCAACCTGAGAACACATATCCTTGCAAAATCGAGTGACCAGCATGAAACGCATATCCATCAATTCCCCACGTAGGACTTAGGAAGATATAATCAACCTGAATGCAAATCCTCACACCACACAGTTCAGGGATCCTCGACACTCATGAGGTGTTGTCATAAATGACTGGACTATTTCAAAGGCAACTGCCAGGGGGGGTACTCCTACGGTGGGTGATAATTCCATAAATATACTCATTTATGTACTCTTTTTACTTAGGTTTTGTAAGAGAATTAGATTTAAAAAGGGCTTATTACTTTACTTTTCTGATTTTCAGCTTTTCTGTGCTCTTAGAAGATTTTTAAGGAAAAATCAACTTTTCGGAGGAATTTTAGTGCAAGGCTAATTGGAGATGAAAGCTAACATCTTGAAGTTCAATCTATGATTTTTCTAGAATTTTCTACCCAGCCAATTGGTACAGTATTACAAGTAAAGTTAGCCCACGTGCAGACAGGACAGTTTCGTACATGTTACGTGAATGTGAAGAAACGGAAGCCTTCCGGAATTTTCCAAGTTGCGTGCTATATATGGTTGGAAAGATAAGATATTTATCTTTCTAAAATATATTTTTAATGATTTTTCTACAAGGTCGAAGATCCCCAAATCGTGTGAACATTGGGCTGAGCTGTATTTCCCAGTGGAGTTAGGAATTGTGATTTTTACTTTCCTATTTGGATTCCTTGTTTACCAAGACTTCTTGGACGACTTTTCAGTCAATTTTAGGGTTTAGAACTCTGATATAAGTGATATAAAAGACGAGCCAAGGACTGATACAAAGGATTCACGTCCTAAAGAGATCAACCGCGCAAGAGGAGAAAGCTGCCAACGAGTTCTTTCTTTTCCTTCCTTCTTTTAATTTTCAGTTCTTATGTATTTATTTTTTGAGTTCATCCAAGACCATGAGTAACTAATTTCTTGTTAGTTAGGGCTTAATCTTGAAGCCCTAAACATGATTTCAATTTTATAAACAAGTTTAATGGATTTTTAGTTTCTACAAGCGTGATGATTTTGGTTTCTCTATGTTATGTGAATTCTGATATTTTGTTTCTTTGAGTAGCTAACTTAGAAGCATGTATTGGAATTAAATTGTTGTAGAACATAGGTCAATTGCCATATTGAATGTGTTCTTGTTTGCAACGAATAATTGGGTTAAGAACTAGTTATGAGAAATCGATTCTTGAATTCCTAATAACAAATGCCATGTTTTAGGTTTTTTGTGACACTCATATTCTCTTTGATCTTAATGGATTCTTGATTGTTAATTTGAGTAAATGCCATACTAGATTTCAATTAAGAATACACGTATTGATGTAAATGCCATACACTTTACATACACTTAAGAGAGAATCATACAACTCGAGTCAAATGCCATGATCTTGTTGTGAGTGTCGTCATAATATGCTTGCTAGAAATTGATTATCTATTGTTGTTTATGGATTGATTGATTGTTTGGAGGTGGATAGTAAGTCCTAGCTATTGTTCTTGATTGATTTTAAACCAATTTCTCTTAAACTCTAATTTAAATTCTCTTTTGTTTTCTTTTCCTTATTTTGTTTTATTCACAAAATCAAATCAAAACCCCCTTGGTGTTGGTGTGTGTTTGGAAGTCCTTTGTTTTGATTTTCATTGCGTGACATTGATAAACATCTCTTTAGATCACAATCTCCGTGGGATCGACCCTTGCTTGCTTACTATACTATCATTTGATTTGTGCACTTGCAAGGTTTTAATATTGTTGTTAAAATTTACCAACAAGTTTTTGGCGCCGTTGCCGGGGATTTTCAATCTAATTGAGTTTTGTTTTCAATTTCAGGTATATGCTGGGTCGTCGTTCGCAGAATCACGAGCTTATATCATACGACCCTGAACTAGAGAACACACTTCGTTATCTCCATCGAGATAAAAATAAGCAAGATACACTTCCAATCAAGATGGGAGACGAGTTGGAACTCAACAACCTCACCCGACCTTTGAAGGATTTCACAGTTCCTAAAGCATTGGACCAGCCGTCTTGTATTGCGTATCCAGCCGCTACAACCACCTTTGAGATCAAGAGTGGCACCATTCACCTTTTGCCGCAATTCTATGGCAAGGCTGGGGATGATCCTCACATACATATCAAGGATTTCTTTGCCGTGTGCGCGACTATGCACAATGGAGGGATTAGTGATGAGGCAATCAGATTGCGTTTATTTCCATTCTCACTCAAGGAACGAGCCAAGGAGTGGCTCTATTCTTTACCTAGTGCATCTGTCACAACATGGACATCATTGGCTTCCAAGTTCCTTGCAAAGTTCTTTCCAGCTCAAAAGACAAACCATATTAGGAAGGAGATCATGGGAGTGCAGCAACTAGATGGAGAATCATTTCATGAGTATTGGGATCGGTTTCAGAGACTCCTAGCTTCGTGCCCTCATCACCAAATTGAAGATTGGCTACTTATGCAATACTTTTATGAGGGATTACTTGATTCGGAGAGGATGATGGTTGATGCTACTAGTGGAGGAGGTTTGATGAACAAGAGTGCTACTCAAGCCAAGGAGATGTTTGAGAACATTGCAGCAAACTCTCAACAGTTTAATTACCGGAGAGCTCCCCCAAAGAAAGCAGGTGTTTATGAGGTAAGTGCTAGTGATATTGGTCCTCAAATAGCTAATTTGACTAACCTTGTTAAGCAGTTAATCCCTCAAGCACAAGTGTGTGCCGTGTGTGCTAATCCCGGACATCATACGGAGTCTTGTCCAAGTTTGTATGGTAATGGAGAAGAGATGGCTCAAGCACACTATATGCAGCAACAAAAGCCAAGAAACGATCCATTTTCTAACACTTATAATTCGGGATGGCGGCAACACCCTAACTTTGGATGGAAGAACAACCAAAATGTGCAAACAGCCCCAGTTCAACAAAATCAGTTTGTTCCTCAACAAAATGCACCTGCACCACCTGGGCAAGGTAAGTCTTTAGAAGAGTTAATTAATTCTTTGGCATTAAGCACTCAAGGTTTTATGCAGGAAACAAGGCAAACACAGGCACAAATGTCTACAGCAATCAAGAGCCTTGAAAACCAAGTTGGACAGATTGCAGCCTCCTTGAGCCAAAGAGAGCCAGGAAAGTTTCCAAGCCAAGTAATTCCAAATCCTAATGGAGGCCATGACACCGCAAATGCGATTACTCTTCGAAGTGGAAAAAAGGTGGAAAAGGATGACAATGAGGAGAGAAATTCAACCAAAACAGTGGCTGCCCCCTCTCCCAAGCTTACGGTTCCAAGTGACAACTCTAAGGTAAGTTCTCTTGTGAATCATTCAATTACTTCAAAGGTTCCTTTTCCTCGTAGGTTTTTGAATTCAAAAAAGGAGCAAGTTTCAAAGGATATCCTAGAGACTTTCTGAAAAGTGCAAGTGAACATTCCCTTGCTCGATGCAATCCAACAAATTCCAAGCTATGCAAAATTCCTCAAAGAGCTTTGTACAAATAAGAGGACGTTCAAGGAGCATGAAACCGTGGCCTTAAGTGAAGAAGTCTCTACCGTGCTATTGCGTAAATTACCTCCTAAACTAAAGGATCCAGGGAGTTTTACTATACCTTGTCTCATTGGAAATCAAAGGTTTGAACATGCTTTATTAGACTTAGGGGCTTCAATTAATTTGATGCCTTTTTCTGTTTTTGAATCTTTAAATTTAGGTGAGCTTAAGAAGACTTCCGTGAGCATACAATTGGCTGATCGATCAATCAAGTATCCTAAGGGAGTGTTGGAAGACGTTTTGGTCAAGGTGAATGAGCTAATTTTTCCAGTTGACTTTCTAGTGCTCGAGATGGAGGAAGTTCCTATTCCTGGAAAAGACCTTCCATTGATTCTAGGACGTCCATTCATGAGAACAGCAAGGACAAAAATTGATGTGTATGAAGGCACTCTCACAATGGCATTCGATGAGGAAACCGTGGAGTTTAAGGTCTTTGATGCTTTAAAATATCCTAATGATGATCATGCTTGTTTTTCCATGGATGTACTTGAGCAAATGGTACAAGAAACATTTAATGCATCACAAGAAGAGACACCATTGGAGAGGGCACTCATCCAAAGCCCCGAAACTGTGAATGAAGAAGGGAACACAGCTGTACTTGAAGCTGTGAATATGCTTGAGGCCTTGCCTCCCCAAAGAGGGAAGTTTAACTCTATTTTTGAGCCTCTTCCATTATCTACTAATAAGCTTGTTCCCTCTATTGTGAAGGCACCACAGGTTGAGCTAAAACCCCTTCCGGAGAACTTGAAATATGCATATTTAGGTGATGAAAAGACGCTGCCTGTGATCATTGCTTCTAATTTGAGTGCATCCGAAGAAGACAAACTAATTCGAGTTCTAAGGGAGCACAAGACTGCCCTAGGTTGGACCATTGCAGACATCAGAGGAATAAGCCCTACAAAGTGCATGCATAGGATCTTTTTGGAAGGAGAATCGAAACCTACAAGGGAAGCCCAAAGGAGGCTGAATCCGGTGATGAAAGAAGTCGTTAAGAAGGAAGTTTTGAAGGTTTTGGAAGTGGGAATTATATACCCCATTTCGGATAGCAAGTGGGTGAGTAAGGAAAGTAAGTCAATATCCACAAGTCACGCCAACACTCCCCCTCACGTTGGTGCATAGATGTCGCCAATGCCCAACTGATCTAGTGAATTGTGGAATGCTTTACTGGAAATCGCCTTTGTCAAAATATCCGCCAATTGATCCTCGGATTTCACAAAAGGAAACTGAAACACTTTAGCCTCAAGCTTTTGTTTGATGAAGTGGCGATCCACCTCAACATGTTTAGTACGATCATGCTGAACCGGATTCTGTGCAATGGCTATAACAGCCTTGCTGTCACAAAAGAGATTCATTGTGGATGTAGGTTTATACCCAAATTCAGTAAGCAACTTTCTTAACCAAAGAAGTTCACAAATCCCTTTAGTCATGCCTCTGAACTCGGCTTCCGCACTAGATAAAGCTACTACATTCGTTTCTTGCTTCTCCATGTCACCAAATTACCTCCCATGAATATGAAGTAACCCAATGTGAATTTTCTATCTGTTACATTACCTGCCCAATCTGCATCTGAGTAACCATCAATATTTAGATGACCATGCTTTGAGAACATAAGTCCTTTTCCAGGTGCAGACTTCAAATATCTAAGTGTCCGAAGAATTGCATTCATATGGTCTTCACATGGAGAGTACATAAATTGACTTACAACGCTCACCGCATAAGTAATGTCTGGTCGAGTATGTGACAAATAGATCAATCTTCCCACTAACCTTTGGTATCTTTCTTTGTTAGTTAGAACTTGATATGGATATTCTCCAAGATGATGATTCTAAATAATAGGAGTGTTTGACGGTTTAAAATCTAGCATTCCTGTGTCTGTCAACAAGTCTAAGACATATTTCCTTTGAGAGAGAAATATGCCTTGCTGCGATCGAGCCACCTCAATTCTCAAGAAATACTTGAGTCCACCTAGATCCTTCATCTCAAACTCCGTAGCCAGATAGTCTTGTAGCTGTGATATTTCCGGTTTATCATTCCCAATAATAATCATGTCATCAACATAGATTATTAATGTTGTTACCTTCCCTTTTCGATGTTTCAAGAACAGAGTATGATCTAAGTTGCATTGTTTGAAGCCATTGTTCTTCATTGCCATGCACGTGGTGACTGTTTCAATCCATACAATGCTTTTCGTAACCTGCAAACTGTTCCAGACTGAGTAGTATTATATCCAGGAGGAATGTCCATGTACACCTCCTCCGTGAGTTCGCCATGTAGAAAACATTCTTTACATCAAACTGGTGTAGTGGCCAATCCAAATTAGCTGCAAGGGACAATAAGACTCTGACGGTGTTTAACTTTGTAACTGGAGCAAAGGTTTTTTCATAGTCTATACCATAGGTCTGTGTGTACCCTTTTGCCACAAGTCTTGCCTTGTATCGCTAGATAGATCCATCTGCATTGTGTTTTATAGTAAACACCCATCTACATCCGATAGTCTTTTTTCCTCAGGGTATAGTCTCCAATGTCCAAGTCTGATTTTTCTCAAGGGCTTTCATCTCCTCTTTTATAGCTTGGACCCACTTAGGATCTTTCAATGCTTCAGAGACCTTAGTTGGAATATGGATAGTAGACAACTGATGCACAAAAGCCTTGAGCGGTTCAGACAACTTCTCAGTGGATACATGATTTGCAATTGGATACTTGGATGTCTTGCCAATATCATGTGAATAACGGTTTGGTGGCTTCCGACGATTTTGCCTGAAAGGTAATTGATATCCAATAGTTTTATCATCTTAATGCATAAGTCTAGTGGGAGTAGTTACCTCAAGGATATTCTCAAGAGATTGGTCTGTTGGTACTATTGAGTTCGAGGGGGGTCTTCATCTTGTTGTTCTGTATTGTCTGTAGGTGTGAGACTCGGATCAGAAATATCTTCACATGGATCGCTATGAATGGGCGATTGGTCGCTTTTCGACAGAGAGTAATCTCGTGCTCCAGACTCAGAATGATCAATCATTTCTGTATAAAGGAGAATTTCTTTATTTTCCAAGTTGCTCTAATTCTGGTCTTCACGTCGTACCTCCCCTTGAAGTGTAGAGTTGGATGATGGGTTATGGAAGAACAGCTCATATTCCAGAATGGTTATATCCAAAGTGACATAGGTTTGTTGGGTAGGAGGGTGATAACAACGGTAGCCTTTCTGATAAGTGGCATAACCCACAAAAACACAACGAAGCGCACATGGATCAAGTTTGCTACGTTGATTTTTGTGGAGATGAACGAAAGCCACACATCCAAAGATTCGGGGTGTGAGTACCAAAACAGAAGGCAGAGGTCTGTGTTGTGCAAGCAACTGTAAGGGAGTTTTAAAGGTCAGTACACCAGAAGGCATGCAGTTGATCAGATGAACTGCGGTGACAATAGCATCATCCCAGTGATGGTGAGGAACATGAGCCCAATCAGAAGTGCTCGGGGGGTTTCAAGAAGATGTCGATTCTTTCGTTTAGCAACACAATTTTGTTGTGGTGTCTGAGGACAAGTCGTCTCATGGATAATTCCATGTTGTTGGAAGTAAATATGAAAGTCATGATTGACAAATTCTCCACTATTGTCTGAGCGAAGAATCTGGATTTGAGCATTAAACTGAGTTTTCATCTGTTTGTGGAAGGACTGAAAAGGAAAACACTTCGTTTTTATTCTTCAGCAAATAAAGCCATGTCATCCGTGTACAATCATCGATGAATATGACAAACCATCGAACACCAGAAGGAGCAGTGATAGGAGAAGGTCCCCAGACAGCAGAGTGAATTAACGTAAATGGAGTAGTACACTTGTTCGTACTCAACGGGTAGGGCACACGGTGACTCTTGGCCAAAATACAAGTATCACATATGAAGTCAGAGTCTTTGAAACTTGAGGATAAATATGGTATAAGATGCTTCATATAACTAAAAGACAGATGTCCCAATTGGCGGTGCCACAACCAGATTTGCTTTTGTTTGCTATCAAAGGGATGTGTCATGCTGTTAGCCATGCCGGGACTGAAGTCATCGACATAATATAGCCCCCCTCTCTTAGTACTACGACCAAGAATCTCCTTAGTGTGAATATCCTGAAGCAAACAAAAACTCGGGTAAATGAGTACACAACAATTCAATTGTTTAGTAAGCTGACTAACTGACAACAATTTAGTGGATAAAGATGGAACAAGTAAAGTATTAGACAATGTGAGAGAGGATGAGAGTGCAACAGTGCCAGCCCCTGTCACAGGATAAGTAACACCATTGGCATTTGCAATACAGGTTCGTCGAGGTTGTTTAGTATTCAGAAAATCATCAAGATCAAACGTCATATGATCAGTTGCTCCGGAATCCATAACTAGTACCATTACTGGTCATATTGCATTGTCCTCGATCTGTAAGAGTAGCCCACCAATTGGGGTAGCCATGCGATTTAAAACAAGTCTCACAAGTGTGTCTAGAATCACCACAATATGAGCAATCTGGTCCAAGTGTCAGGGTCGTTAGTCAAGAAGTCAAAATCTGTGCAGTGGAAGATGCATAGGATACAGGTTGAGTAGGAATTGGGATCGAAATCTGAGCCTGAGTCGGGGTCGGAGTTGGAGTCGAAATCGGGATCAGGGTCTGAATCAAAGACAAATTCGGGGTTGGGGTCATCATCGGAGTGGTAATCGGGGTCGTCTTCGGAGTTGGGGTCGGGGTCGTCGTCGTCATAGTCGGGATTGGGGTCGGGATCGTCAAAAGGGGATCCTGATTCTAGATCAGGTTTCTGGGTCAAAGTCTGCATCTGTAGGAGCGGAGCCATCTGGGCACTCAACTCAACGATGGGTGGTGGAGAATGAGAGAAGGAGTCGGTGGTGCTACCTCTAGGAGGGTTGAAAAAATCATCAACCCCCATAGCAGCGGCGGGGGTTTGAAACTAGAGTAAGCAATTCCAAGATCGCTGCTCTAATACCATGCTAAAATATGAAAACTATGAGAGAATATTTGTTTGTGGGAATTTTCTGTATATTCTTCTCCTTGTAGGAGGTCATATTTATAATACAACGAAACATGAATGGGCAAGTAAATAATAAATTCCTAAATCTATTTGCAGTAGGAAATCAGGAATTAAAGTAAATCAATTAAAATTATAATAGGAATTGGTGTGTAAGAAAAGTAAGTCAATATCCACAAGTCACGCCAACAGTGTTAATTTGTTGCCTTGCTCATTTTATAATTAATTGGGTCTTGGTGAATTAAAACCCACCTCAATAATATTGCAATTGGCTGACTGTTTAGTCAAAATCCCAAGAGGTATGGTGGAAGATGTGTTGGTTCATATAGACAAATTTTATTTTCTAGTTGATTTTATAGTTTTGGATACTGAACCAGTTGTGCATTCTGATTCTCAAATTCTTGTTATTCTTGGAACTATCATTTGGAACATGACATTGGAGCTCAACATATGGAAGCAATCTGCAAACAATGAAGACGTCGACAAAGAAGTTTACATGATCGAGACAATTGTTCAAAATTTCTTTAATTCTTCTTTTTCTTTTGATCCATTGCAATTTTGTTCAGTAAATAGGGATTGTAATTTTGCACAAGATTTTGAAATACAATATCTTTGTTCTTTGTTGGATTTTGTGCAAGTACAAGAACATAATGGTTGGATACCAAAATATGAGGAGCTACCAACTGTGAGTGATGAGAAAAAATCATCAAGAGAAAAAGACCCAAAGTGTGAATTGAAGCCTCTTCTTGCTGGACTTAAATATGCTTTTCTAGGAGAAGATGAGACCTATCTTGTGGTAATATCTTCTAAACTAGAGCTTTTGCATGAAGGTATGTTACTTAAAGTTTTGAAAGATCATAGGACTACTATTGGATGAACTTTATCTGATATTAAAGGTCTTAGTTCTTTCGTTTGAACACACCAAATTTTTCTTGAAGAATAAGCTAAACCAGTCAGGTAGGCTCAATGTAGACTTAACCCAACAATGAAAGAAGTTGTGCAAAAAGAAGGATTTAAACTTTGGGATGCAAGTATCATATGCCATTTGAAATAATGTGTGATGCTAGTGATGGTGCTATTGGGGCAGTGCTAGGCCAAAGAAAAGACAAGAAGCCTGTTGTTATCTGCTACGCAATACGAACTTTGAATAGGGCACAGAAAAATTACACTACCACTGAAAAAGATTTGGTTGTTGTAGTTTTTGCACTGGAAAAGTTTAGGTCATACATTTTGGGCTCACAAATTGTTGTTTTTACAGATCATTCTGCCTAAAGTATTCATTGACAAAGAAGGGAGCCAAATCACGATTGATTAGATGGATTTTGCTTCTCCAAGAATTTGATCTTACAATCAAGGACAAGAAATGAGTGGAGAATGTTGTTGCAAACCATCTTTGTAGGATATCTTTTGAGGAGCCTTCTGAATATTTGCATATAAAAGATTCATTTCCTTATGAACAATTTTTTGGTGTTTCTAAATTTTTTGCTAACATTGTGAATTTTCTTGCTATAGGTCTTATCCCACCACATGCTAAAAATATCAGGGCTCACCACAAATGACTTAAGGCCTACCAAAACCATAACAGGGCTTACCAGAGCCATATTATTAAGGATCACTATAGCCGTATTAAGGCTTCCTAAAACTGTAACACCCAGTCCCAAAAATGACTGTTCAATTAATTATTGATTGTGAAATTACATTTTTGCCCTTAGGAATAGGGTAGTCACTTTTTGTTCGGGAAGGATTTTAGGGAATTGAGTATCACCGTTGTGTAGAGCTCAACGATACAGGTTCGTAGACAAGTGGCAAGTTCAATTCGAAGTTGAAACGAAGAAATTATGATCTACAGAAGTACAGTGGCACAATCGTAATTTATGATCACTAGAACCACATCTAGCTTCTCTCTCTACCACGACACTCTAGCTCCCCAACTATTTTCTCTCTCTCTCTCTCTCTCTCTCTCTCTCTCCCCCTCTCTCTCTTTCTCCTCTCCCTGCGATGATGCTGTTTCAGACGGCAATTTCGTCTTTATTCGGCCGCTAAATTCGACAATTCTTGTTCCAAAAGAATCGTCTCTCTCTCCTTTACTTGACCTACCCATTTTCTCCAATCGAAAACCAGCGCAGCGCTGAAGATATTGACTTGAAAATTGGGCATATTTTCTTAGCAGTTTTCGAAGATTTCGGCGGCTGTTTTCTTCGATCCAAGTATACATCTTCATCCCCTCCACTTGCTCTAGCAGTTTATGCTGATACCTTGAATCAATTTTTAGGTTTTACCGATCGTTCAGTATACCCACTTTTGTCGACGGTTTCGGTTTTGGCTAGCTCTGTCTATTTTTTGGTCGTGGTCTAAGAACAAAAGTTGATCCCCTAGTTAGTATGAATCTATTGGCATAGATTTTGGCTAGTGGTCTGGATATTTTCTGTCGCTGGAAAATCTCTCAAGACACCCACATCTGCCAGCGGCGTGTGGCGGCACGTGGCCCGTTGTGTGAAAGCCCATTAAGCTAGTTATCGTTTGACAGTTGAAAGGATATTGCACTTATTATGCGATAACCGATTTCAGTAGGTTTGGACCATTCGATCAGTCCCAATTTCAAATATTTTGTTCCTCATACCTCAAAGATTGTGTAGGAACTGGCTGATTGAGAATCAGAGTCCTGGATACATCCGAATCAATGATTCTAGGGTTAAGTAAGTCGATCACCATACGATCGTGCAATCTAGAGTGATCCAACCGCTCGATTGAGCCCAAGCTCTCAGAACTTGTTAATTAGACCTTGTTGGACTTATAGGAATGTTTGGATCGGAAATTGGAGGTTGTGGGCCCCGTAGACCAAATTGGTCAAATTCCACGATCGGGGCCAAACCGTTCGTTGGATCGTGATGAGACTTCTTGGATGAGTTCAACTTATGGTTATGGACCAATAGGAATTATCATATAACAAATTGAGGATGTGGGCCCCACGAGCCAAGTTGACTTAGATAGTGGTCTATGTCGACTCGGTTGAGGCTATTTAGTAGTTGTAATTGTAATTGGAGATTTGTTTTAAAATGGTATTATGTTATGAGAGTTTCATTGAATGCTTATGAATTGTTATACAATTGCTTTTACCTTCAAAGCATGTTATATTATGTTTAATTGTGTGGAGTTGGGAAGGGCTTGGATAACTGGGTTTTGGAATGAATAATAAATTAATTAAATGCCGGATTATATGTCTATATTTAAATATATGCTCAGTGGCTTGAAATCAATGAACTCTGAACACTAGTTTTCTTAATAGTATGTTGTACGTATTTGAATGTAGTTTGAGAATAGTTTTGAGAGATTTTGCATGATCAAATTCAAATTAAGGAATGTTGGGATTGATCTCGTTTTAAAAAAAGGATTTTTGGTTATTTATTTAAGGACTGACTTTTGGAAAGTTGAGAAAGGATTTGGAAATGGATTTATGAAAGTGGATTTGTAGAAAAAGATGAATTTTCTGATAAGTTTCAGAAAATGGTTTTCAAACCCACCGTAGGAGTACCCCCCTGGCAGTTGCCTCCGTAATAGTCTAATCATTTATGACAACTTCTCACTAGTCTCGAGGACGCGTGAACTGTGTGGTGTGAGGATTTCCATTCAGGTTGATTATATCTTCCTAAGTCTTGTGAGGGGAATTGATGGGTATGCGTTTCAGGCTAATCACTCGATTTTGTGAGGATATGTGTTCTCGGGTTTGCTAGGTGTCCCCTGAGTTCTGCGAAGATATGCGTTCTCGGGCTGACCATGTGTCCCCGAGTCTGCGATAATGTAACATATATGGTACTTGTTTTGACGGAATATTATTGGAATTGACGGATTATGATTGGGGGTACGCCTAGGGGAGAGTATTTGAGTTTTAAGATGTTTTAAACTAAAATTGATGGTTTTATGTTGGCACTTAATGGTGAAGGTTTTAATACATGTTTTCAGATTTATGAGACAATGATTGAGAGTTTTCTCAATTTTAAGGATTTAATACAATTCACAACTACTTTTTTGAGAGATGAGTTTGTTTCCACGAATTGATTCGAGTTTGGAGCTTTTGGTTTTAGTAAAGTGTGAAGGAATATTTAGTTCATGTGCTTACATATGGGTTGAACTTTGTTTCTTGTATAAAGAACTACATGTGGCTTGATTCCTCAATAAGGGTACGTAGGCAACCTAGGTGCAGCCGCAAGTTTATGATTGGTTTGTTACGATCAGTTTTGTAAAATTGAATTTGTTGAACGGTTGGGAAATTATTTGAGTTTGCTGTGCATATAAAATTCTGGGTTTTTAGTCTTTTTCAAGGGAGACTCTTTCAGTTTTTTGGTAGAAGCCATACCCTAATGCAGTTTTTGAATTAGGGTAAGAATGGTATTTTGGATATTTTTGCTCGACACCTGTCAGGTGTTAGACACGTATGGGGTTCGACACGGATTTCAAAGTGGGGTTTGGGTCCATTTCTATCAAAAACGATATTAAAACTCACTAGAATCATTTTATGGCTTCATTAGAACCATATTAAGGCTCACCAAAACGATATTAAAGCTCACTAGAACCATTTTGTGACTTACTTGAACCATATTATGGCTTACCAGAACAGTAACATGGCTTATCAAATTTATATTATGAATTATCTAAACCATATGAGGTGTACTAGAACCATACTAAGGCTTACTAGGATCGTATAAAAGCTAACCAAAAACATATTAACGCACACTAGAGCCATATTATGGCTTACTAGAATCATATTATGACTAACTAGAACCATATTAAGGCTTACAAGAACCATACTGAGGTTTAGTAGAATCGGACTAAGGCTTATCAGAACTGTACTAAGGCTTACCACAACCATATTAGGGCTCATCATTACCATTGTTGAGGCCCAACAAATCCAAGGCTGGGCCCAAATATATTTCTAGCCTAGTACGACACCTAATTTGGGAAGAAACCCAACATGGGTACGCAAGAGTTCGTCATATGCACTTGCACACGTGCCACGACAAGCAATACGTGAATTTTGTGTGTCTTACTGATATAAGAAATGCGTGTATATGTGTATAATACTATATTAAATGTAATAGTGCTTAAATCTTTATGCGGGTGTTCACCCGTTTTCGTGTTTACTCCTAAGATGGAAGGGCGAAGTTCCCCACTGGCTTGGAGACCATTTGTTGGTCAACAAGTCAGCTTTCTTTGGTGTGTGAGCGTGCCACTGCTAGCAATGTAGATCCTAGCAGACTTCTTTTTAGAGTGGATATCTTGCGCCCCAAGTTACTGACTTCTAAAACAAAATGATTGTGAATTTGGGTGAGGAATATCTCCCAAGTAAGTTCTTTTCTTGCCTCAGACTGGTGAGGACTTTCATAATTTATCTCAGTATCAAATGGCTGTTCTGGCCAAAAATATTTGATAGAAGTTGGGTTGTTTTAGGCAGAACTGCCTTTTACAAAACAATAAATGTGCATATCGATGCTAGGAAGGTTAAAAGATGGCAGGAACTCCGTTTCTGCTTGGATGGAAGGCTCTAGTTTGGGCTGGGCTAGACGCGCCTGAGCCGCTCCGTGCTGCTTCGTTACTTCAGATGCAAGGCTGACCTACAAATCGATACCAAAGTTCGATTTTGGCAGAGCGTTATATTTACTTCACGCTTCGTGAGGCCTTTGAGTGGGCAGAACTGCAGCTTCTTCAGTTTGAAGGGGGCAGAATTGGCTGTTCTCGAGGGTTTGATGGGCTAAGGATTGCGCTACGAGCGTTTGTTCTGCTTGAGCAGGACTCTTCATGGGTTCACCGAGGTCTCCACGTTTGTGAAAACTCAAAACTCTACTTGTCTTGGCTTTTGCTGAACCAAATTTGTAACGAGAGATCTCGTTTTTAGAAGACTTATTTTCTAAGTCTGAACTTTGGAATTTTGATCTAGAGCTAGTTTCTCTTGGAATCCAAGTTAGCTTTGGTTGTTTTTCTTCTTGTTGTTTTTTTTTTTTTTTTGATTGATGAATTGATTGTCCTCTTCTTCCTTGCCTACTTCCATTTTTTATAAGAGACCTTCTTGGGGAGGAGGTTTTAATTTAAATAATGGGCGGCAAAAAGATCTCCTAAAATGTAAAGTAGAAAGGATTTTTATCAATCATGGCAGATAGGCTCTCAGTAGTCACCTCCTAAAGCAATCCCTTCCCTGGTTTCCTAGGTGGCAGCTTTCTAAAACACCAATGTCTGTGTGGGCTGATCTTTATGGCGGTTTGGTTTTCTTTTGTATTTTCTGAACAACTCCCTGTTTTTAGAAAACATGACCCGTGAATTCCTTGGAAGATGGTGTATTGCTTTGGAGCAAAATTTCTGAATACAGATGGGCTTTTGATCTTCTGTTGGCAGTGTTTCAGAGACGTCTCTTCTCATATAAAAAATTTAGTTGGAATTGCCGACTTTTCAAGGCTGAGGTAGCCACGTGAGTGTGTTTTTGATCTCTTGGGTTTGAGCCCAAACAAATTGTGGGCTGATCTTTGAAGCCTTAATAACAGCTTCCACGTTTGGTCTTTTTGGGCTGGGCAGGTAGCTTTACCATGGGCCCGTTTTTTTTTTTTTTGAACTTTTTGGCGTGCTAATTTTAGGCCCAACCAATGCCCCCATTAAGTCTGAATCGTTTTGAAACGATTTTCAGACTTAATGTTTTTGCCATGAATTTGCGCGCCAGTCTTTTCCGCTTCTTACCCCGCGTCTGTCACGTCCGCCCATAATGATCTAGAGTTCGTGGGTGAAACGACTATTTATTAGCTAGTTACTAGCTAATAATCATCAGGTGCCATCTCATCTTCTTCTTTCCATGTTTTTGAGCTTTCTTTTAAAAGAAATTCAGACCCACCGCTTCTAAACCTTCTGACTAAGAACTTTTCTTCGGGATTTCCATCGTTTCCTTCGAACCTTCCTTTTCTTTCATTCTCTTTTTGCTTCTTTCCTTGAATCAGAAATGTCTTCCCCAAGGTCCCGTGCTCAGTCTTCTT
>NC_047656.1:6556332-6604464 GCF_902201215.1 Prunus dulcis | reverse complement strand
CCTTAGACTTCTGCCGAAAATTCGGCAGAGTCTCCCCTGTATTTTGACCATTCCCAAAATTTTTCACCTGTCAAACAATCTCAAATATTTCACCCAACAGCCAGAATGTTTCCAGTAATCAATTCAATTCTAATCTCCAAATTTTCAACTGGATATCAGAGCATACTCTCAAGTTCTCAAGGTTTAAAGGATTTTCTACAACTCTACCTTACATTGGTGGTGCGGAAGCTATGACTGGCCCGGTGGTGGATCCCGCGTACCTCTATGGCCTGGGGGCGAAAAACAGTTTGAAAAATGTGAGTAGACAAAAATAAGGTTCTTAGAAATAACTTTATAAACATAATAACCCCCATTGTAAAATAATTAAATAAAACTGAATACGTACTCTCTACATCAAGCATCTTCAGCTCAAGGCATTCTATATTAGTTATATTCAAGCTCGAAAGTTTCATACAAAACTACTGAAATCAAAGCCTTCATAAAAGTGCTGAAATCAAACGTGTGTAAAAACTCTGTGCTCAAACCTTGCATAACTGAACAAACATAAGGGTATTTATGCCTGAAAAATCAGAAAAACTGGTTTAAAATAACTGAAAATCATAGTTAAATAAAAGAAACTCAAAATCCTTTGAAAATACCACCAGTTTGTACCCCTGTCATTTCCGTCAATTCCCTGGCAGGTCTCGGGCGTCACACAGGCTACCCGAGCCGCAAACTGGCGAAATCAGGGGGCTATGATCAGCCTATCCCGCCGGCAGATTCCTCGGTGACACCAAGTCAGCTCGAGTCGCTCTGGCAGGATGCAGGGGACCGTAGTCAGCCTGATCCGCAATCCTGGCAGGTCTCGGGGACACAGAGTCAGCCGAGCCGCAATCTGGCAGGTCTCGGGACACCAAGTCTGCCGAGCCGCAAATCCTGGCACTCACGGTCCAAGCGTCCCCGAAACTCGTGAGGCAAAGTCAAGTGCACTGACTGAACTATAATCAGACTGGATGTCCGTAGACATCGGTCCAACTCTGGGTAATCACCAAAGAAAATGGGTACGAGATGGTTTTAAAATAAATTCCTTTAAAAAGAAATATATGAATAATAACTGTAAAACTCAAGTCATGCTGCGGTCTCAACTGATTCGAAACTCAAACTCTGTTTTTCTAACTGGTAAATAAGCAGCACCGACTTATAGAACTATTACTGTAATAATCGTGTTCGGAACCATAATAAAACTTACTCAAGATCAAATAAGGAAATTTACTTGAAGAAACTCATTTATCAAAACTTTCTTATATAAATCAAAGTAAAATCACTTATAAACTTATTTATATAAAATCGAATCAAATCATCCATAAAATCTGATTTACGAAAGAATGTCCACTCACAGATGGTCCGAGCTACTTCGACCCCTCGAAGGTCTCTTTTACACTTCTGCCGAGCTCCTGGTGCCTGATTATCCCAAAAGATTAAATTAATAAACTGCTGAATAAAACGAAATTCAACTAAACACCCTGCCCCCGGCTCCTAGAAATACAAACACTTATTCCAGTTATTCCTATCCCCGCCTCAGCTTTTTAAATAGTTAGGCCGGCCTCAAGAGACCCAGAACCTCGATAAGCGATGAGTTGCTCGATCGGCCGATCCGGGACCCCGTGGGTCCACGGTCTCCGATGGCCAATCTGAGCTTCCCGGAAGGTTTCTCATAGGGCGGGAACCAAGTTCTGCGAATTTGGTCCGAATCGGACGGTCGGATTGGCCAAAATCGCGTTATCGCTTAAAACCCTAACCCTAGCCCCAGGGTTCGCGATTCCGGAGTATCCGGGACTCCGATTCGCGATCCGTCGAATCCTACGCGATCCTGAAATCACGTAGACCGACATATCCAAAATTCAGCGCGATCCAACGATCACACGACACTGCACCCACGGACCGCGCGATATGAAAAATCCGTTCGGGGCTCAAACGGACTCCGAATCGGGATCCGCGAAATCTCACGCGCTCGTGACGACACGAGGACCTCAAAACTGGCCAGAGCCGTGCCACCACCCTGGCCCACGCGCCGCCACACGCGCGGGGCAGATCGGGTGTCCAAAGCGATTCGGGTGTGCCGAAAAATCGTGGAACCGAGACTCCAAACTCCTATCCTAGGTAAAAAACCCCATTTGGAGTCACTTTTGTTCTTGGACAACCCCCAAAAAGTGACCGGAAACAGTAGTTTCGAAGGGCCGAAGTTCGGCCGAATTTTCAAGTTCAAAATCGAACCCCTTAGAGCTAAAATCGATCGAAGCCCATATACCCAACAGCTAGAGCACGAAAAATAGCTCAAAAACCATACCTTACTCGATCAATTTGGTGGAGAAACGAGGAAGAATTTCAAGCTGGAATTCGGGTAGCTTCGAACGAACCTCCGTCGGAAAACACGATTTTCCGGCCAGCTCAGGGCGGCCCCGGGGTTGATGTCGGTTGGAAAAGGTAGGGGACTCGATGGCGGTTCCAACGCCACCGGTCCCGTGGCCATTGGAGCTCGGAGGCGGCGCCAGCACCCTCTGGAAGTCGGTGGCCCGTTTCGCGCAGAGTCTGGGTTTATATAGATGCAACTTCGAAATACTTACGTTTGTGCCACTGAGACTCTTTTGACCATAACTTTTTCGTTACAACTCCGATTCGAGCCCACTCCGTGTCTACGGACTCCTTTCGTCGTGCTCTACGCAATGGCGCAAGCGGAATTCCCAAATTCTTTCTCGATCAAAAAGTCAAATTTTTCCCATTAAAAAAATGCATGGGCAATTTGGTCTTTTCGCTAAAAGATATTTTCTTTACTTTTTAGATATTTTCTTTCTTTTTAGATATTTTGTTTTGGGTTCTTACAAGAGTAGTCCAATCCCATGCTTTATCTTGCCCAACAAACAAGAAAAGAATTGCTTTTGGTGCACTATTTATCAATAAGCTTTTTGCACTCCAACCAATGTTTGGTGACTAAAATTGAATATTGCAGTGGAATTGCATTGCATTTAATTATATTACATTTGATTTTAAATATAATTGAATTAAATTACATTTTTAGGTTAAAAATAAAATTTCTGCAATAAAAATAATAAAATTATGCAATAAAATAGATATAAAAAATCATCATCCAATAAAATCCAAATCCACAAAATTATAAATCACAAAAATACACTATAATATAACCATAACCAATTTGTGATATCCATAAATTTATTGAATTTACATATGCAACTAAAACATCAAAAAGTAGCAAGCGCAAAGTCCATAGTTGAACTAATTCAATCATCTGACAAAATGGTGCAACTCATTAGTCATGTGTCACTAATGTAATGAGTTGCCTTACAAATTCCATTAGAGCACTTTCAATTAAGAAAGATTTTCTGTAATGTATTCCCTCCACTCTTCTTCATCGATTCTACTATTTTTATCTGCTTCCGTGAAAGTCTATGACATACACAAGAATGTCGTCACCAGGAAGCAAATACAAATAATCAACACCAAAACAGAGAAATTCATATTTAAACAAGAAGTAAAAAATAAAGAAAGAAGAGAAAATAATTACTTGTAAACAATAAGAGGATCAAAATTGGAGGAGCTGTTGCAATTGTTTGAGAGAAAAAGTGATTGTGTGATGAGGTCCAAGCTCAGGCAAGGCATGTTGGTCCGTGGGGTCACAGTACCCCCAGTTAAAATCTCTTTTTCATTTAGAGATTTACTACCCACCTTTTGTAGTTGGGGGACCCTAATAACCCGAGGGTGAACAGTCCAAGACTATCATGCATCATCTGAGAAGATTTCAATCAAGCAATCAATTCCGAGAATGCCCTGCTTAGTTACAAACTCACGCCACTAGGCTTGGCAATATTGGGTGTTATGTAATGCCCTGCTTAGGTACCTTTTGGTTTGATGGACCAGGCAAAAGCGTAAGCAAGTATAATAGATGAAAGTAGAGTTTCTTATAGGGGTTTACGATATATGCCAATTTGGTTTTTATAATGAAAGAGATTCTCAAGCATTTGAGTTTATTTTAGGAGTAAAATACATATACAGGTTTTTTTTTTTTTTTTTTGGGCACTGTTTTACTTATCATCTGGTGTATTTATTGTCCCTCACTGAAACCAGCTCGGTTACTACAAGCACTTGGAACATTCACAAAAGTTCCCTGATTTGGTTTCACTCCATTATCCACCAGCATTTTTGAAAAAATCATCAATGCTTTTTCATTTTGCCCATCTTGTACATACCCTGTGATCATCGTAGTCCATGAGATGACATTCTTTTGCGGCATTTGAATAAACAACTCCTTCGCCCGCTTTAAATCCCCATTCTGAATGAAACCAGTAATCATTGTATTCCATGATGGCATGTCCCTCCCCGGCATGATTCAGACATTACAAATGGAGTATGAGTTTGGTTTCACCTGAGAACCATAATGCATCTTCCATATTCGCTGTTGCAAAACCTTCAACTTTCTAGTTTATAAGGGAGTTCTAGGTAGGAACTCTGAAGAACACCTAATTAAGAGGGAACTAACCTAAACTTAAGGAAAAGAGTTATAGGAGTTGATGGCAGTTACACTGCTCCCCTAACTTTAAATCAGTGTTAGTTTAGGAAACTCGGAGCTGTAGAAGGTAATTGGTTTAGGTCAATGAGAGTCGCAGTGCACCATAAATGGCTTTTCTTGCAGTAAATCATCCCAGTTCATATTGAACTTCTCTTCAATCAACTGAGCCTCAGTTCTGGCTTCTGACGCCTTTAAATTCCTATAAAGATTCTTATCAAGTTTTACAAACTCACTCCTGTACAACCACTTGTCGGTGCACATGCCATGTTCCTTCATAAAGTCAAGGACCACCATCACTCTCTCAAAGTAGCCACCACGAAGACAGTTCAGTAGCAAGTACTCATGTAGATCTCTGCTTACCACCAAATTTCCACTCTCCATATTCCTCTTAATGTTCCCCCACAAGATCGCATATAACAGATAGGTAAGTGTTTGCTCAGTGGGTTGAATTTTCATCTCTTGCATTCTTCTGTACGTCTTCAATGCATCATCCATCATTTTGGCCTTGCAGAAAAAGTTGATGGAAGAATTGAACTGGTAAACAACAGAAGGTATTTCCTTCTTTTCCTCCACTGAAAAATTCATAAAGTCTGAATGAGAAATTTGACTGAAATACATTAACCTGTAACCATTATGATCACTTTTCAATATTCACTTGTTCATAGAAGGCAATCCCTTTGAGACACAGAGGGTATGCTTTATGTTCCAATTATGCAGTAATTAATCAAAATCAGCTAGTTTATCAATCAATATGTTCTCAGAAAGTTAAATGTTTCTGGGAACAGGCAAATTATCATACGACTTAACAAAATTGAGTAAATTCCACATCACCATATACCGCAAGAAAGAAGCATGGGTGACCAAAAGTTTCGCAAAGCTACACGATTCTCAGTGAACACAAGCCAAAAGAAAAACCATTAGACCTCTAATTATGGCCTAAAATTTTGAGAGAAGAATTATTAATGGAAAGGGTAAATAATTGGCAATGATTCCTTAAAAAATGTCAAGATAAGAGCACAGCACAGGAAACAATTACAACATTTCCATAGGTCACGCTAAGAACACAATACGTACCTTGTCACAATGCAACGATCAAGTTATCACTTGCAGTTGAAAAGGGACTATCCACCGCCAGGCTAGGAAAATATCAATAAACAGCCACCAACTCTAGGAAGCTGAAAAAGGAGGATGATTTGTCAGAGTGAAGGGCCAAAATCATCATAAACAGACACATCCGGAGAAAAATATATGAAGAAAAATATCAAAACAAATAGCTGATGATCCTTTGTAGCATGCAAGATCACCCAAGTAGATCAAACATCGGTGGCATCATCTTCATTTCAGTATCCTCGTCCATAACAATTCTATTTTCAGGATCCAGAGAAATACCCCAGAGGCCAGAGGGAGCCCATACTTTGCTCTCATCTTCACTATCAAATCATGATAAAATCCAGTTGCCTCTGAAAGGAATGTTTGAAACTGCAATCTTATTTTTGTAATCCGATCAGGCTGAGCAGGGCCCTTCAATGCCTGAGATAAGTTTGAACCGGCATCAATAAAAATATGAAACTATCAAGGAGAGGATGAAGAACATAAAAATTAAAATTAAAAAAATAAATAAATGAAGAAACAAAGTTGTCCCACATCGATAAAAATCGCTCTAAGTAACCTCCTTATAAGTGTGCGTCTACCATGCTAGTTTGTCCCATCGGAAAAGGAAAAAGATAGTTTTCCCTGTCCCTTCCGAACATGAAAAAGTATCCCTTCGAAAAGAAAAAAAATGGATGTCGTGAATCCATCTCGATAATTGGGACAGAAATGATCAAAATTGCATGAGGGGGGTCCCTTAAGGTCGTGAAATTGACTCCGGATTTCACGGCTCACATATATCAAACCGAATCAAATGTAGGAAAGGAAAAGAGATGGATAAAATAGGGATCAACAAGATGGATAAAAACCCCACCGGATCAAATGTGGAAAGGAAAAGAGATAAAATAGATATAAAAAGTCATCTTCAAATAAAATCCAAAACCACAAAATTATAAATCACAAAAATACACTATAATATAAACATAACCTATTCGTGATATCTAAGAATTTACTGACTTTACATCTGCAACTAAAACAAAAATCATGACGGATATCCATTCAGAAAATTGAATACTCTTCATACGATTTTTATGCAGAAAATAGTGATAATCCATAGGCTAATGAATGATAAATACTCTGTTCAATCATAGAAATAGTAAGCTGTTATATTAGGGTGATAATCACATTAGGGGTGATAATCAAATCATATCTTATGAATTGTAGACTAAGATTAAGATCTCCTAGTTTCTAAACCTGTACCAAACTTAGGAGGTCAAGGCACAGAAGGTAGACGACGAGGACCACTTTAACTTTGAGTGTAGACTGTAAAGTGCAGAAACATTCACTTGGTTGATATTCTTGCACTATCAACCTGAATTTAAAAATAAAATAAGTCCTTTCATCTTATCCATGACCTCCACTCATCTGCAAATGTACATGGCTCAGAATCAAGGGGAAAAAGTGCAGATATTGATTTAAGTTGCAAGAACAAAATTTAGAAAATCTACAGTATGCTCGATAATAGAAAACACTGCAACAATAACATTTTTAACTTAATTTGTCGGAGAAACAGAAGACAAAAAAAGAACCAATTATGAATGCCCCATCTCATTCAAAAAAACAATTACCACTATAGATCCTAAGCACCTTGCATTCTGATTTCATGAAACATGAAAACAAACAATCAAAAGCACGCCGCCAAATCTTTATTACACTAAATTGACTTAATGCTGGTATCAATATATTTGGAGTAGGAACATCTAAAAGACAGATAATTCACCGAAGAGAACCAATGCCTCCCAAAATAAAAGGCATGCCCAGCACAAGAATAGACTTAAAGGGACTGTCCTAAATAGTCTAGCATGTCTTGCAATTGATTTTTTGAAAAAGTATTTAACTTCAATAATAGCAATGAGTTTGCCACAATCATTGCAGTCATCCTTTGAAGTTCCGAAGAAAAAGGTAAATTGCCAAAAGGTAGATGGGATTCAAATGAGGTTGCTAATGTGCACGTAATTGATGGCTACCTGATTGTGACTTATCATTATCATAAGTGAACAAAAAAACTGTTTTGTTTATTGTGACACACTAAATAGAAGAAATCATGGCCAGTGATAATCTCACATTGAATGGTAGCCAGGTACTTTGGATTTCTTTTGTACAAAACTTTGCCTGCTTTCTGAAGATATCATGTTTACAGGAAATGTCAACAGAATTTCACAATTCTACATATCTCCAATAGTAAAACGATATTGTCAGTGAATTTTAATTAACTTTCCCAAACTGATACAAGTCCCTTAGTAACCTATTAAAGACAACAGGAAACTCACCCAAAATAAAAATAAAAAAAATCAATATGAACATATTTCCAGAATTGAGCTTGATTTTGAAGCTGGGCCTCACTACTACCCCTTGTAGGCTACTTTTTATAGTTCAGTCTCACCTTTGGCGTAAGTTTAATTATGAATCATGATCAACAAAGAACAACTAATCTCAGAAGATACTAGCAATCAAGAATATCCTATCTGTCTTCAATAAGTTTCTCACATTCGCCTCTCGTCTTCTATGGAAAACCAGTAGTCCACACAAACTTATGCCTCAAGATCTTTAACTCAATGAGCATTCCGAAACAAAATAGAAACCACTGGGACTTACCTCCCTTCACTCGATGTAACCAGTGCGCCCCAAATCATACAATTCAAAAGCATCTGCCATTCAAATGTATCCATTTTAGAGTGTGCATTTGAATTGAAAAGCAACACAGCAGAAGATTCTGTGCAAGACATGCTACTACTGCCAATTGAAAATCTAAAAATTCCAAACACATGGGAGATGGCCAAAGTAGGATTTACTATCATAGTATCATGACTATATTACTTACAAGTAATTTTGATTGCATCAGGGATTTTTGGGTGGAAAAACTCAATGTCTGCACAAACTCTGCAAACTCGATATATCCATTGTTGTTGTCATTGAAAAGATCAAAGAACAAAGAAAAAATTGAGGAATGAGATTCCTAATTAATGAAATTAAAGGAAATTTTCAGTCTATGACATGCTCTATGCAGAGCTAGATCCGATATGTGGTTTCGCACATAGAAATAAAAAAGATTAGGATGATAGCCACCAACCATGTAAACCACACACAATTATGCAGTTGTCAGGAGGAATTCTTTGAATTTCTTGCTGGGCTTGTTTGAGGGTTGTGTTTATAAGCAAGAAGCTGCTAGGAAATGAAAAATCTATGGGCTGCAATATGCAATGAAGCAACCAACAAATTCATGTGAGACTCCTCATAGAGTCAAGGCTGTCTCTATGTTAGCCCAACCCAGTTTTTGTAACATCCTTCCTCTGCCCTTGGTATCAAATAACTCCAGCCAAAAAGAACTTGACATATAATAGTTTCAGAGATTTTCTTGAATTGGTATGTAACTAGTGGGAGTTAAAAAATCACATTCTTTTGCAGATAAGCCATGGTATCAAATAACTCCAGCCAAGATAGGAAAAAGAGAAAGAACTTGACATATAATAGTTTCAGATATTTTCTTGAATTGGTACGTAACTAGTGGGAGTCAAACAAACACATTCTTTTGCAGATAAGCCACCCAGTGCTTTTCATTTTCTATGTTTACAATTCAAGTTCTGGCATTACTTTCACACAAGCAAGTCAGATAAAGTGATCTAGGTATAATTTATTTGAAAGGAAAATTATGACTAATGATCCTCTTTCTAGAGCCTCAAGTGACTTATTACACAGATCAATTCATACGCCTTTTCAAGGTTAAAGTATTATACTAATCTATGACTCAACAAATAAAATGCCAAAGGGTATGGACTATACCATGAATGGAAGATTCATTCAAAGTCCAGAACATAAGAATATGGACTTATAACAATTTAGCATAAAAATAAAGAAAGGAAACAAACAAATAGCAACTGGGGTTTCGTGAAAAACCTTGGAGAATTTGATGGGTCTGAGAGAGTGAGAGGAGATGCCAACGAAAGAGAGAGATGCGAGCGAACTCGTCGTGGATAATTAATCACTTTTCTAATAGTGCCTTTTGAACTATCTGCTAATCGATAATCTATGTTCATGAAAAATCATCATCTACTGTCAGATCATCATAAGGTATATAACCAATCTTCTTCATTCTTTCATGTAGATTGTAAATTAAAGAATATATAAGTTCAGACTGATAATGAGACTTATCACCAACCACAAACACATGCACCTTATTTCCAACTTCTATCCAACTGCAACCAGGCTGCTTCTTCAACCCTTTCTCTTTCATTTTCATCCTTATCTTTGCAGCTTCTCTCCATTTCCCAGATGAAGCATATATGTTACACAACAGCAAGTAAGTGCCTGCTTTCTCTGGCTCCTCCTCTAAAAGCTTCTCTGCAGCCAGCTTCCCAATATCCATGTTGCCATGAACATTACATCCAGCAAGAAGAGCCCCCCAAACAGATGCTGATATCTTAGTCCCCAGCTTCTCAAGGACATTAAAAGCTTCTTTGAGCCTCCCTGCCCGACCACAGAGATCAACCAAGCATGTGTAATGATCTTCTCTCACTTGTATTGACCCATCTCTAAGAAGCTCATTAAAATACTTTAGCCCCTCCTCCACCAAACCAGCATGGCTGCATGCAGAAAGCAGCCCCACATAAGTAACATCGTCAGGTTTGCACCCTAATTTCCGCATTTCATTAAACAAGTTAATTGCCTCAATACCACATCCATGATGTGCATAGGCTGCGATCATACCATTCCAGGAGACCATATCCCTATGGATTGTCAATCCATCGTCAAACATCTTCCTAGCAGTGACTAACTCCCCACATTTTGAATACATGTTTATGAGTGCTGATACCAAGAATGCACATTCATGATGGACTGTTTTACTTATCATCTGATGTATTTGTTGTCCCTCACTGAAACCAGCTAAGTTACTACAAGCACTTAGAACACTCACAAAAGTTCCCTGATTCGGTTTCACCCCATTATCCACCAGCATTTTTGAAAAAAACATCAATGCCTTTTCATTTTGCCCATCTTGTACATACCCTGTGATCATCGTAGTCCAAGAGATGACATTCTTTTGCGGCATTCGAATAAACAATTCCTGCGCCCGCTTTAAATCCCCATTCTGAATGAAACCAGTAATCATTGTATTCCATGATGGCATGTCCCTCCCCGGCATCCTCTCAAACAATTCAAGAGCCTCATCCAATCTCATATTCTGGGTGTAGCCTGTAATCATTGCATTCCACGAGACCACATTCCTTTTAGGCATCCTATCAAAAAATTCTCGAGCTTCATCAATCATGCCATTTCTTGAAAATCCCGCAACCATTGCTGTCCATGAAATAACATCCCTTTCCGGCATCAAATTAAAACGCGTCCTTGCCTCTTCAATTCTGCCACAGTGTGCCAAAGCCGTTAAAACTGTATTCCAAGATACCACATTCTTCTCTGGCATCCTCTCAAACAACTCCAAAGCCATATCAACCTGACAATTCCGTGCATACCCATCAATCATGGTGTTCCAAGAAACCACATTCTTCACCGGCATCTGATAAAACAACCTCTCTGCCTCCTTCATTTGTTTCAGCCTTATATACCCACTGACCAACGCAGTCCAAGTGATCACATCCTTCTTAGCATCCACTCTGTCAAACAGCCTCCTAGCCTCCTCCATCATCCCACATCTGATATAACCCGTGATCACTGTTGTCCATGTGACAACGTCTTTGTCAGGCATTCCATCAAACACTTGGCGTGCTTCTCTAAATTTCCCATCTTTGCTAAGCCTGGTAATTAGCCAGTTGGATTGTGCCACATTAAAACTGGCACTAAAATCTCTATCAGGCGATGTGATTCTAGGCGTCACCGTGTAGTTCATGGAGTGGTATAGAAACTTGAGACTGCACAGCATGGGAAGAAGAGCCTGAGAGAAACCATTGAGAGGTAATCCAGCTCTGTTGCTAAGATGCATCATGGTAATTGGTAAACGTAACAGAGCTAACATTTGGACCTATGTTTGGCTCGCCAGAATCAAATGGAAAACTTGCCTCAATTCTCATGCACACCGGTAACCATCAACTCAAAGTTTCAGATAGTTTCTGTATCTAACACCTTTTAGTGGCCAAGGCAACATTTGTTTTTTTGTTTGACTATATTTTAAATAATTTGATATAATGGTCCAGAATAAGTTGTGATGAATTTCATGTCCACTTCAAGACCGGCGACGTTAATGCCTTCAGCCGCCTCCTGCTTCTCCTCCTCTGACAAGTCTCGCACACGACTTCTGCCCTGCCAAGTTATTAGAATGAGTGATAGGGGAGAAGGGTACAGAGATAGAGAGAGGATGGGTGTTTGGCGTTGCGTTGGGCAAGGGAAGAGTTGTTCTTTTCTAAACCTTTATTTTTCGGGCGGATGTTCATTTCTTAACTCTATGTTTCTGTTTTTTATATTTTATTATTATTATTCATTACTATTAACCAGCCTCTCCACATGCGTTTTCACGCATGCGAACGGTTTTTTTTTTAATTTTAAATTTATTTTAGAATTAAAAAAGATAATGGGTAGTGTGTTTAATTAAAATAAGATCTATTATCTGATTTTTATCTTGATTTTAATTTTTTTTAAATATGAAAAAGTGTTAATTTATTGTATTATCCTCATTTAATTAATAATTTTAATTCTTAATGTTTGCATTAACCAAAGGCATTTCTTGTATTTTGAATGTTTCACCATTCTCTGTCTTTTGCTTTATATATATAAATTATTAGTTTTTTAGGGAACTTTGATTTAAAATCAATAGGATATTTATTATTATGGTAAATGATAATCCAAGATAAAGTAAGGGAGATTTTATTGGAACCTCATTATTTGCTCTTTGCACCTCATACTAATTTTAGGGAACGTCTATAGTGTACTAGGTGCACTGATGCACCCTCATTTTTAAAAAAATTAGTTACCGGTTATACAAATTGTCCAGTTTTTACTTTTTGTTAATATTTAATGCAAATGCAATTGCATAAGGGTCATGCAATTATGGCCTCATTGTTTGGCAATTGGCATATGACTTGACATGTTATTTTTCAATTGAATTTATTCTATTTGACTTACGATGACATGCTTATGAATTTCACAACGGCATTTGTTTACTTTTATAAATCTAAAGTTACCGTTTTAGACTCTTTTTTTATGAGAATAGTTTTAGACTCTCTTTTTTCTTCTGATTTTGATATGTCACCTCATTGTAGCTTTACTCAATTTCATTATGAGTAGCTGGTTTTATTTATATGAATTACGATGGCTAGTTGTGGTTAAGTTTTAATTTTTGTTTCTTTTGTTTCATAGAATGGTGAATGCGAAATCAACATTTATTTGAGAGCTTCAAAGTCTTTATCCATCAAATTTTTTCACCTCAAGTTTTGTCTATGTAATTGGTTGAAATCAATTTCTAAATAAGAACTATATTAATTGTTGAACTCTATGTTACATGCTTGTACTTTCATAGACATCCAAGAAGTATTATAAATTTGTATTATTTTCCTAACATGCCCATGAATTTTATAGTACATTGTTAAAAGTCAAGAAAAACAAATATAAAAGTAGAAAGTTTACAAGTTTTCTCATAGATTACAAGATTTTCAGTTGTGTTTACAAGGATAATGACACAATTTTACTCCAAAGTTCATTCTTACCTTGGTACTATGTGTCATTTTCTTTGTAAATTAGGGTATTACAGTGTTATGAATTAGGGTGGACCATAATGTTGTTACAATTATTTTAATTATTGTACAACACTTGAAGATTTTTTTCATGATACATGAATTAGGGTTGCTTTATATAACTTATAACCAAAAACAATCAAACTTGGGTAGCTTTATATAAATCCAATTAGCGGAACTGAATTTTTTTTTTTTTTTAAATACTTGTAACCAAAAATAATTTTTGAACATCTAAACTATTCTTTTTGTTTTGTTATTTCTTAAATGTGAATAAATTATTATAAAGAGCTAAAATATGACTACATAGTATAACTTGTTCACGTGTTATAATATCATTTAATGATAAGATATTCAACTTTTAAGACATAAAATCAATAAATATCAACTTATATTATAATAAATATTATATGACCATACTCTGAAGCCACACTATAATTACTTCTCAAGATGAAATATTATTATATAAAAAATATATATGTATTCGTGCTTATTCTAAAAATAACTTTAAACAAATGCCTTATAACAAAATATATATATTAATTTTTGAACATGACACATAGCATCTTCCAACAAAAATTTCCCTTATGATCCTTCTCTGATTTTTGGTTCCTATCCTCATAATATAATTGGTTCATGCTCCGATCAATAAAAAAATGTTAAATAAGAATATCTAATAATATAATACTTAAATAATATATATTGCACTTTATAATCAATATATAATACATAAATATGATATTTACATATAATACATACAATTTCAACTAAAATACTAGAAATTTTATATGAGTATGTAACATAACAAAATACTAAATTATGTAATGAAGGGGAAGAAAGTGATTGAGTTACCATCTCATTCACTTCTCATGTACGAAATTTTAGAATTCAAACTAATTCTAAAATAATTTCAAACAAATGTTTTAAAACTAAACTATATATTATTTCTTGAAGATGACTCATAGCATATTCAAAATATGCTTTTACAAACTTATTTCTATGCCTAAACAAATAATTTAATATATTCTCATTCTCATATTTCATGTTCCCAAAAAATTTCCCTTATGATCCTTCTTTGATTTTTGGTTCATATCCTTGTTATACAGGTTACCCCTTCACATCTATATATATACTCATAAATATAGTATTTACATATAATATGTATAATTTCAACTAAAATACTCAAAATTTTATATATGTATGTAACATAATAAAATACTAAATTAGGTAATGAAGGAGAAGAAAGTTACCAGTTTCCCATATAAATTCCCCTTTTATAAGGACATAGATCAACATTACAAGGAATTGATAAGTGTGGACCTTAAGGATGTAAAATGGGCTCTTTATTATAGTAAACATGAGGGTTTACAAAATTAAGGATCGGTATTACAATATTTTGGAGGGTACTACAACATTGTAAGAGGATTCCAAAACTTATAATTTACAAGATTTGGTTAGTAATTTACAGGTTTTTGAACCATGATTACAACATTAGGGTTCACCTAATCGATAATGTTGTAAATCCTAATTTTACAAGGATATGGATCCACATTACAAAGAAATTGGTAACTATGGATCTTGAAGATGTAAATTAGGTCCTTATTTTAGTAAAGATGAGGATTTACAAGATTAAGTGCCGATTTTACAAGTTTTTGATATTGAGGGTATCATAACATTGAAAGAACAATCCATAAACATGCATGTTACAAGAATTAGGTCGCAATTTACAAATTTATGGACCGCGATTACAAATTTAGGGTTCAACCAATCCATAATGTTGTATTTTCACAATTTATAAGGTTATGGATCCACATTACAAGGAATTAGAAGTCGGTACCATGAGGATTGGTATTCTTGTAAAATAAAGGTTTGCAAGATTAAGGTCTGATTTTACAATGATTGGGATACGAGGATACCATAACATTGTAAAAAGAATCTATAAACATGTAAGTTACACGATTTGGATAGTAATTTATAGGTTTTTGCACCTCGATTACAACATTAGGGTTTTCATAATCCTTAACATAGTAAATCTTTATTTTATAAGAATATGTATCCATATTACAAAGAATTGGTAAGTCCGAACCACGAGGATGTAAATTGGGGTCCTTATTCTAGTAAAATGAGGGTTTATAAGATTAAGGGCCGATTTGCAATGATTGGGATACGAGGGCACCATAATATTGTAAGAGGATCCATAAACATGTAAGCTACACGATTTGGGTAGTGAATTATAGGTTTTGGCACCACGATTACAACATTAAGGTTCTCATAATCCTTAATGTTATAAATCCTTATTTTTTACAAGGATTTGTATTTACGTTACAAAGAATTGGTAAATCTTGACCATGAGGATGTAAATTTGGAAATGAGGGTTTACAAGATTAAAGGCCGATTTTACAATGGTTGGGATACAAGAGTACCATAAGGTTGTAATGATGATCCATAAACATATAAGTTACACGATTTGGGTAGTGATTTAGAAGTTTTTGCATCATGATTAAAACATTAGGGTTCTCATAATCTTTAATGTTGTAAATCCTTATTTTACGAAGATATGTATCCACATTACAAAGAATTGGTAAGTCCGGACCATGTGAATGTAAACTGGGGTTCTTGTTCTAGTAAAATGAGGGTTTACAAGATTAAGGGCCGATTTTACAATGATTGGGATACAAGGGTACCATAAGTTGTAAAGAGAATCCATAAACATGTAAGTTACACAAATTGGGTAGTGATTTATAGGTTTTTATACTACGATTACAACATTAGGGTTCTCATAATCCTTAATGTTGTAATACTTATTTTACAAGGATTTGTATCCACATTATAAAGAATTGGTAAGTCCGGACCATGAGGATGTAAATTGAGCACTTATTCTAGTAAAATGAGGGTTTACAAGATTGAGGCCCAATTTTACTATGATTGGGATATGAGGATACCATAACGTTGTAAAGAGGATCTATAAACATGTAAGGTACATGATTTGAGTAGTGATTTATAGTTTTTTGCACTACGATTACAACATTAGGATTCTCATAATACTTAATGTTGTAAATCCTTATTTTACAAGGATATGTATCCACATTCCAAAGAATTGGTAAGTTCGGACCATGAGGATGTAAATTGGTGTCTTTATTCTAGTAAAATGAGAATTTACAATATTAAAGGGCAATTTTACAATGCTTGGTAACGTTGTAAAGAGGATCCATAAATATGTAAATTACACTATTTGGGTAGTAATTTATAGGTTTTGGCACCACGATTACAACATTAGAATTCTTATAATCCCTAATGTTGTAAATACTTATTTTACAAGAATTTGTATTCACATTACAAAGAATTTGTAAGTCCGGATCATGAGGATGTAAATTGGGGTCCTTATTCTATTAAAATGAGGGTTTAAAAAATTAAAGGCCGATTTTACAATGGTTGGGATACGAGGATACCATAACGTTGTAAAGATGATCTATAAACATGTAAGTTACAAGATTTAGGTAATGATTTACAGGTTTTTGCACCACGATTACAACAATAGGGTTCTCATTATCCTTAATGTTGTATATCCTTGTTTTATAAGAATATATATCCATATTACAAAGAATTGGTAAGTCCGGACCACGAGGATGTAAATTGGGGTCCTTATTCTAGTAAAATGATTGGGATATGAGGGTACTATAACGTTGTAAAGAGGATTCATAAACATGTAAGTTACACGATGTGGGCGTAGTGATTTATAGGTTTTGGCACCACGATTACAACATTAAGGTTCTCATAATCCTTAATATTATAAATCCTTGTTTTACAAGGATTTGTATCCAAATTACAAAGAATTGGTAAATTCAGACCATAAGGATGTAAATTGGGGTCATTATTGTAGGAAAATGAGGATTTACAAGATTAAGGGCCGATTTTATAATGGTTGGGATACGAGGGTACCATAACGTTACAAAAAGGATCCATAAACATGTAAGTTACACGATTTAGGTAGTGATTTACAAGTTTTTGCACCACGATTACAACATTAGGGTTCTCATAATCCTTAATGTTGTAAATCTTTATTTTACGAAGATATGTATCCACATTACAAATAATTGGTAAGTCCTGACCATGATGATGTAAACTAGGGTCCTTATTCTAGTAAAATGAGGGTTTACAAGATTAACGACATATTTTACAATGATTAGGATACAAAGGTACCATAATGTTATAAAAATGATCCTTAAACATGTACGTTACACAA
The DNA here is from genome assembly GCF_902201215.1 of Prunus dulcis. NCBI lineage: Eukaryota > Viridiplantae > Streptophyta > Magnoliopsida > Rosales > Rosaceae > Prunus > Prunus dulcis. Next base: position 6,586,835 of record NC_047656.1, on the reverse strand, counting down.
ATTGGGTAGTAATTTATAAGTTTTTGCACCATCATTACAACATTAGGGTTCTTATAATCCTGAATGTTGTAAATGCTTATTTTACAAAGATATAGATCCATATTACATAGAATTGGTAAGTTCAGACCATAAGGATGTAAATTGGAGTCCTTATTCTAGTAAAATGAAGTTTACTAGATTAAAGGCCGATTTTACAATTTTTTTGGATACAAGGGTACTATAACGTTACAAAGAGGAATAATACAATTCAACTCTCTAATATTTTCACATTACTTCATTATTTTGTACAATATAATATTCTGGTTAATATGTATTCTTATGCATATGTTTTAGTTGATTTTTCGCAAGGACAATGCAAGGAATCAAGGAGAGAAGTTGTTCTTACAACTGCAAATACACAATATATCTCGGCTTGGTGTAAATAATTATCCTTCTTAACAGTTCACATGCTATAAAAGAAAAAAAGAAACTGCTAAGATGGACGTCTAGAAAAATATGGTGAATGAAGGAAAACTTTTAAGATGACAATTTATCACATGTGCTTGATTAAAATATGAAACTGTTGAAACAGACATCTATATAAATAAATTGCAAAAAAATATTTACAAAACTTTGGAAGACGCATGTAGCGCCCGTGATTAACAAAAAGTCTCTGGCATGCACGGAAGCCCGTGCAAAGAAGCTAGTATTCAATTATTTGTTTTCATTTCAATAATTTATATTTAAAGACTTGAAATTCTTAATTTGACCAGAAGTTCAATGTCAAATCCAAACTATAAGTTTTGGCCACATGTGCATTAAAATAGGTAAATTCTAGAAACTGAAGTTCTGATTGTGTCTGTAATAACCCAAAACAAAATATCTAAAAAGAAATAAAATATCTAAAAAGTAAGGATAATATCTTCTAGCGAAAAGACAATTTTGCCCTCACATAATTTAATAGAGAAAAAGTTGACTTTTTAATCGAGAAAGAATCTGGGAATTTTGCTTACGCCATTGCGTAGAGCGCGGCGAAACGAATTCGTAGACACGGAGTGGACCCGAATCGGAGCTGTAACGAAGAAGATATGGTCTAATTACCACGAAGGGCAAAATGGTAGTTTGGGAAAAAATCAGATTTTTTATCCCTTCTCTCTCCTCTCCCCGTCACTTTCTCTCTCTTCTCTCTTTCTCTCCCGTCGCACCCGAGCAGTGCGACTCTTCGCCTTCTACACGACGGCCCGGCCACCACAGGCCGAGCCGATCTCCGGCAAGGGTACCGTCGGCTCCGTCTCCCTCTCGCCGTCAAAACCTGACCGACCTCCACCCTTGGGCCGCCCGGAGCTGATCGGAAAACCATGTTTTTCGACGGATGTTCGTCCGAGTCCACCCGATTTTCCAACTCGAATTTCTCCTTCGTTTCTTCACCAAATCGATCGAGTAAGGTATGGTTTCTCAGCTATTTTTCGTGTTCTAGCTGATGGATGTATGGGTTTCGATCGATTTTAGCTCTAAAGCGATCAATTTTCGACTTGAATTCTGGCCGAAACTTCGGCCGCCGAAAACTACTGTTTCTGGTCACTTTTTGGGGTATGTCCAAGAACAAAAGTGACTCCAAATGGGGTGTTTTACCTAGGATAGGAGTTTGGAATCTTGATTCCGAGATTTTTCGGCCACCCGAAATCGCTTAAGACACCCAAATCTGACTGCTCGTGCTAGGATGCGTGGGAGAGGGTAGTGAAGTAATTCTGTGCAGTTTTGTGACCCTCTTGTCGTCACGAGCGCGTAGGATTTCGCGGATCTCGATTCGGAATCCGTTTGAGCCCCGAACTGATTTTTCATATCGCGCGATCCGCAGGTGCAGTGTCGTCAAATCGTCGGATCGCGCTGAATTTTGGATACGTCGGTCTACATGATGTTAGGATCGTGTAGGATTCGACGGATTGTGAATCGGAGTCTCGGATACTCCGAAATCTCGAACCCTGGGGCTAGGGTTTGGATTTTAAGCGATAACGTGATTTTCGCTAATCTGACCGTCCGTTTCGGACCAAACTCGCAGAACATGGTTCCTCCTCTGTAAGGAATCTTCAGAGGAGCCCAGATTGGCCATCGGAGATCGTGGACCCACGGGGTCCCGGATCGACCGATCTGGCAGTTTATCGCTTAGTAAGGCTTCGGGTCTCTTAAGACCGTTCTAACTATCTAAAAAGCTATTGTGGGCATAGGAGTAACTTAAAAATTGAGCGCACGTATTTCTAGGAGCCGGGGGCAGGGTATTTAATTTAAATTCTTTTTATTCAGCAGTTTATTGATTTACTATTTATGGATAATCAGGCACCAAAGGTCCGGTCAACCCGCAGCCGGGACTTTCGAAGGGTCAAATTAGCTCGGACCATTTGTGAGTGGACTTTCTTTCATAAATGATTTTATCTAAATGAGTTATATAAATGATTTATATAACTGAGTTTACTTGATGATTTTATCGTGATTTTATATAAATAAGTTTTATAAAGGAATTTATCTGAATAAGTTTTATTATGTTTCCGAGCATGATTAATACAGAAATAGTTCCATAGTTTTGCGCTGCTTACTTACACTTGCTAAAGAGTTATAGAAAACAAAGTTTGAGGCTTATGGCAGATGAAATAGCAGCACAATTTGAGATTTCAGTTATTAATCAGATTTTTCTAAAGGAATTTATTTTAAAACCACCTCGTACCCATTTTCTTTGGTGATTACCCACAGTTGGACCGATGTCTACGGACATCCAGTCTGATTTCAGTTATGTCAGTGCACTTGACTTTGCCTCACGAGTTTCGGGGACGCTCGGACCGTGAGTGCCAGGATTTGCGGCTCGGCAGACTTGGTGTCCCGAGACCTGCCAGGATTTGCTGCTCGGCTGACTTCGTGTCCCCGAGACCTGCCAGGATTGCGGATCAGGTTGACTACGGTCCCCTGCATCCTGCCAGAGCGGCTCGAGTCGACTTGGTGTCATCGAGACCTGCCGGCGGATCAGGCCGATCATAGTCCCCTGATTTCGCCAGTTTGCGGCTCGGGGAGCCTGCGTGACGCCCGAGACCTGCCAGGGGAATTGACGGATATGACAGGGGTACAAATAGGTGGTATTTTCAGAGGATTTGAGTTTTCTTTTATTCAAGTATGACTTTCAGTTATTTTATATTAGTTTCTTAATATTCGTGCATTTATATCCTTATATATTGGTTCAGTTATACAAGCACAGTCATCAGTAGGTTTTTACATGCTTATTTGAATACTCTATATTGAAATATAGACAAACCCTCGATTTAGATTTATTCTTATTTCTTTAATGGGGGTTATTATGTTTATAAAAATTGTTTTCAAGAACATTGTTTTTGTCCACTCACATTTTCAACCTGTTTTTCGCCCCCAGGCCGTAGAAGTACGCGGGATCCACCACCGGGCCATTCATAGCTTCCGCGCCTCAAAGTCAGGTAGAGTGTTGTAGAAAATCCTTACAACCTTGAAAAATTTAGAAAATACTCTGATATCTAGTTGAAACTGAGAAACTAGAATTGAGATTGGTTACTTGAGATATTGTGGCAGTTGGTGTGAATTTATTGATTGTTTAACAGGTGAAAAATTTTGGGATTGGTCAAAATACAGGGGAGACTCTGCCGAAATTTCGGCAGAAGTCCAAGGGAAATCTGAAAAGAATTTGAGACGAGAAGGGTAAAAATGTTTTTTGTGCCTGACATTCGCCAGATGTCGGACATGCACAGAATTCGACTCGGATTCCAAAGCGGAAATTGGGTCGGGTCCTGTCAGTGTCAACCTCCAAATCGATATTTCAACAAGTGCATATGCATTATAATTTTGGGCTGAAAAATACACATCATGTTAAGAACCTGAAGTTCCAATATTATTTGGATTTCATAACTTCTATTTTTTTAATTTTATTATCGTTTTATTTTATTACCTTGAATAATATCATATTAATACAAATTTGGACTTGCAGTCCAAACCAGGTATTCTTTTTAATTTGATATAGGCAACCGAACCTAAAGTTTCATACATATATATATATATATTAATATATATCCCAAGTTCATAATTGTTTATTTAGATTAATATTAATATGAACCCGTAGTTCATGTCATGTCAAGAACATGCAGTTCTGGAATAACATATATAAAATATTAATTGAACCTGAAGTTCATAATCAAATGTTTTTTTTTCTTTTATCTTTATCATGTTTTCCACAGTGGAATCAAAAGATTGGAACTTTCAAGTTCATTGTTTCTTAGTTTTTATTATCCTTATATTTGATTAGAACCTGTAATTTTATATCACACAATCTAATTGGAACCTAAAGTTCTTCAATTATCATATCTATGATATTGCTATCAAATTAAGCTTGAAAGACCTTTGATTCATTTGAATATATTTTTCTTAAAATCAATACTTTTATGTGATCTTTTGAACATGATGTTCAAGATCAAATTCAATCTATAGCCAGAATTTTTATTTTTATGACTCGCTAGAACCCGAAGTTCTATACTTTAAAACTTGACGTTCGAAACTTTTTAAATTTTCAGTTTATAATAGAAATTTAAGAATATCTTCATATTAGAACATGTAATTCTATAAATTAAATTTATCTCAGAATCGTTCGATATATTCAATTTATCTTATGACCTTCTATTTTATGTTTCATATTTTATTATATTTTATTTTTATTTTAGAATTCGGTGTGATTATTATTATAAGGTTTTTAAAAAAGAAATTAGTACTCATTTATTGTCTTTGTGAATTATTTATTTATATTAGAAGTTCCATGTCAAGCAATTAGTTGAAATTAGAAGTTTCATTACACATATATGAAATACAAAATTTAATTTGAGATTATAAAAATCTGAAATGTTTGCAATGTCATACTTAATTCAAAACATGAAGTTTTGATTACACATTTTAATCAAAACCTGAAGTTTTGGATATTTAATTTGTATTCTGAACCAGAAGTTATTACCAAACCATAAGTTATGGATTTTGAAATTTTAAATCCACAAAAAATGTTTTAAGTATATTATATGAACCATAAGTTCAATGAATTATTATTATTATTGTTATTATTATTGTTATATTTTTCATGGATATCCTAAAAGTGGACATTCTTGTATATACAAATAAGAAAGAAAATAGAGATCCAAGTAGATTGTAATGTGGAAGAGCATAAATGAATAAATTTATCCTTTCATATTCCAGGTGCTTCAGCAGTAGCAATATGGAAAATATGATGTGTTTCAATTGTTGGTAAATAAAAAGTCTTTATTATGTATCTACAAATGTTATATGATTGGATCTATTATTTCCTGAAGAAATATAAGTATACATAACTCCCTGAAGTGAATGTAAGCTCTATATCATTTTTGGAAACAAATGTCACTTACACATTATCCCGAAAGTGAAATGTTTTTGAAGTTTAATAGTATAAGGGGAGGGTCTTGTATGACAAAGCCTCCAAGAATTATGATATTTATTGTTAGTGAAACAACATGCACAAGTATTTAAGTTAAGAATTATTTTTAAGTTTAATTACCACTAATTTTGGTAAATATCATATTAGGTTTTGCAAACATGACCAAAAGCTATTGATATGTCAAATTATACAATGTTTGATATTACTTAGTTGTAGAAGAAACTTCCATAGCTTCATACATACACACAATGGAGTTAATGGTGAAATTATGAATAAACATGACTTGTACTTATGGTCTCGTGCCAAAAGCATATTAGTCATAGTTTGCTTAATATGAACTCATTTTCGGATAAGAATGAGAAGTTCTTTGATGTGTAATAATTTATGATGTGAAATTTTAATTTTTTGATTGAATAGTTTTGGAGACCATGGTATTTATGTTACACTATATATTGAGCGAACTTGAAGATTTTGCTTCACGTTATCATCTTTATATTATTTATATTTGGTCTCTAAAGAACAACACTTACCACTCCAATCAAATAGCATTATTGTGATGAGATCAATTTCTTGTAGTTAGGGGGAGAACGGTTGTTCCTGAAGAACGACGTAAATTGCTATGAAATGCATTCATTATTGTTTCATCAAATTTTTGTGTCACCTAATATAAAGGTAAGGTATGAAAGAAATCGCAATCTAGAAGATTGCAAGTCAAAAGCTAGAAGCATTTAAAAACACAGCTGAAGTGACAAATCACATCAAAATGTTGATGTCCTAATTAGGCAATCTAAAGTGGTGGTATATGATTTATCTAGTTGTGTGCCTAAGTAGTCCACAATTGGCTCCGTTGAAGTTGAGACTATATTAAAAGGTCCATGCAACCCAAATAATATAATACTATATGAAATATCCATATTTCTTATATATTTAATCTCGAAAGAGATACAATATATCCATATTTCCTATATATTTAATCTCAAAAGAGATACAATCTTATATGAAGATATAAGCCCATTAGAAAATAATGAAAGCCTTTGAAGAGGCATGGGTACCCAGTGACTATGAAAATGTCTATATCTTATGCATGCATAAAGAGAAATGTGGGTTTATAAATTGATGATCATCAATGATATTGTTTATATATAGTACGTACTAAAGTTATAAAGGGCTATGATGATATTGATCATCGTTTTATTATGATTGTTGACAATGTAAAGAAAGATTGGCCAAATTAGAAGAGGTAGTCCAGTTAAATTGAATAATTTTAAAAAAGGTGGAGGAAATGGACCTAGAGTTCGAATACCAAAATATATGAAATTGTATAGGTTACAAATTGATGTTTGTGATGAAGTGAAATAAAATCACTTGATATGACAAAATGTATCCATATAAAGACATGAAATTTTTATGATATTCTCCTAGTATATTATGTAGATTCAGCCATGTTTCTTCTTACGAAGCATGTTCATTGCCTATTTATGGAGACTTGCAATTATATGAAAATCTAAAAAGATTATGAAGTTAAGCATATCGCTAGAAGCGATTTTTTGAAGAATACATAGGAATAAATTCTGAGAGATGTAAAATGTCATGCATTATATAAATTATTGAAAGAAAATCTCTAAGAAGTTAAGGAGCCTGAAGCTCAATGTTAATACTCAATTTTTGTGAAATGAAAATGATCTAATTGCCGCAAGCGAGAATATGGATTGAGTTGTGAATTTGAATTCAAGTTCAATATCGTTGCAACGTATTCAACTTTTTAAAGAAGTCATCAGAATATTTAGGTCTCTTGAAGAGCCTATGACATGCTAGCATAGTATACAAAGATTTATATGAGTAACTTATTACATCATGCAATTTTATACTTTTATCCTCGTAACGGTAACATATGAGTTTGCTTATATTATTATTTGGTTTATCTACTGTACATGTCCCTAAACTTGGCCCCCCAGTTGCAATTGGGTCTGTGAACTTTTTTTTGAGGCAATTACACTCGTTAACTCGATAAATAGTTCCAATTGAGTCCTACCGTCCAAGTCTGTCAATTTGTCCGTCAAAATGAGGGGTGAAAGCGTCTTTTTGAGTTGCAGAGGTAATTGTTTAAAGGTTTTTAACTGTAGACGTCCCTAAACTTTGGTCCCAGTTGCAATTGGGTCCGTGAACTTCTTTTTGAGGCAATTACACTCGACAAGTAGTTTCAATTGAGTCCTGCTGTAATAGAATCCGTCCCTTTCTCTCTCAGCTCTCCCTCTTTGTCTCTCCGTTCTCTCGCAGCTCATTCCCCCTCCTCCTTAGCCTACCCCCTCAAAACTTAGATCCCAACCCAACTTGCAACCCACCCCCCATCTCCCAACTCGCAAAACCCAGAACCCACCCGCAACCCAATCCCCTTAAGCTCTCCTCATCCATTGTCGCCATAACAGCGGCGGCACCCTTGGAGCTAGAATTAACACCACTACAGCAGCCAGTTACTCCACGACGTTAGTTGACGTGGCCAAATCCAACAACACCTTTGAAACCATCGCCGTAATAGTGGAGAAGATCGAGAAGTTCTTTGCAAGTCGTCGATCTTCGACTTTTGCATCAAGCCCGTCCTTTATGGTTTCTAAGTTTTTAGCTCTTTTACTATGTTACAGCGGGACCCAATTGGAACTACTTGTCGAGTTAAATGATGTAATTGCCTCGAAAAGAAGTTCACGGACCCAATTGTAACTGAGAGCAAAATTTAGGGACGTCTAAAGTTAAAAACCCTTAAAACAATTACCTCTGCAGTTCAAAAAGACGCTTTTACCCCTCATTTTGACGGACAAATTGACAAACTTAGACTATAGGACTCAATTGAACTATTTATTGAGTTAATGGATGTAATTGTCTCAAAAAAAGTTCACGAACCTAATTGCAACTAGAGGCCAAGTTCAGGGATGTCTACAGTAGATAACCCTTATTATTTGGATGATGTTATAGAATATGACGTTATTTTAAGAATTGTTAATGTGAAAGGATTTTCGAAAATAGTATAGATATTTTTGGTGTTACTCTAACCTCAATAGAGATACAAAGGAATGACACACATACATTCTTGATTGATGATATTGAATAAATTTTTATACAAAGCATTACCAAAGCTCGCTTTGTCGGAGGAAAATGAGATATCAATATCATTTGCATTGTATCTTCAAATAATTCAAGTTTGTCATCATCAGGAGGAGTAATTCATCAGGGGGAGGATTCAACAATTTTCTACATATAGGACACATGCATGCTATACTCTTTCGCTTCAACTAGGTTTTTGTCCTAACAGGTTTTTCCTATCAAGGTTTAGCGAGGTAGCATAAGCACGTCCAACACCATATCAATGATCCAGAAGAATGTTGCACTCTTTTTTCCTTTGCTTAGGTTTTATCCCATTGGGTTTTTCGAGCAAAGTTTTTAATGAGGCAACTATGTCAATTGTATGGTGGACATCCAAGAAGGAGTGTTGTAAATGCATGAGTTGGTGGATGACCACCATACATTTTAGCATTCTACCCTTTTTAATTCTATATAACTTATGTCTTAAATATTTGTAGTTAGTGCTTGTAATTTATTCATATGTTGTAAATGTAATACTTAATCTCCTATCTTGTAAGCCTATAAATATGTGGCTCTACCATAGATGAATGGATGAGATATACAAGTTGATTGACACAACAGTCTTTCGGTACTTTCCAATTCTCTATACAATTTTCCCTTAATTAAAGAAAAAACAGTAAACTGCCATTTTGCCCCATAAATTATCATCCATTTGAGAATTAACTCCCAAATTATTTTTTCTTGAGGATACGAACTATATAGAAATAGCCAATCTCTCTCAACTCTTAAATTTTCAAACTTCATCCAATTTTCTGTAAAAAAATAGGTTTAAAAAACAGAACAAAATACAATTTAAAAAAGGGTTAACTGTTTTATTAGTCCCTGAATTTAGACCTGATTTGTATTTGAGTACCTTAATTTCTAAAATAGTTCCCGTGGTCCTTTAACTTTAGTTTCGTTAAAGACAAATGATCCTACCGTCAATTTTGTTAACTTTTCTATTAAGTGCAGGAGCAAAATAATATTTTTGTATCAAAATTGATAAAAATATGAATAAAAAAGTTAAAAAAAACTAAAAAATTAAAATTAAACTCTCTCCCTCTCTCTATCCCGATTTTCACTCCCTCCAAATTTGATTTTTTTTTTTTTGTTGTTGATTTTTTATTTGATTTTCTTTTATTGTTATTTTAAAGATTTGATTTTTTATTTAATTTTTATTTTAATATAAAAATACCATTTTGCCCTGCATTTAATAGAAAAAGTTAACAAAATTGACTTAAAGGACCACGAGAATCATTTGTTCAAACGAGACTAAAGTTAAAGGACCATGAAAACCATTTTGGAATTTGAAGTAATGAAATGCAAATCGGAATTAATAAAACTATTAACCTTTGAAAAAAAAAAAAAAAACAGAAACAAAATTGGTTCCGTCCCCGGCATCTACCAGCTTTCCCCTTCCAGTCTCCCTTCGTTGGCCCGCCAGATTTACATCGGCTCTCTCTCTCATCATCTCCGATCGCTGGCCTTTCTCTCTCTGTCATCTCAGCATAGTCAAAAGGTCTCAAAACAACGTTCTTCCCCAGTTCCCTTCTCTCTCTGTCATCTCAGCCTAGTGGAACAGCAAGTACTTCTCACTCTCTCTCCGTGGTTGCAAAAGCAGCTTAGCCATGGCGGTAAAGCACCTGATCACGAGATGCCCTCTCACTCCCGCATTTTCCTCTTTCTTTTTTTGTTGCTAATTTGAGAATTTATGGTGTTTTTTCTTCAGGACTCGTCAGGGACGACGCTGATGGATCTGATAACGGCGGACCCATCCACAGCGTCGGCCTCCGCCTCCACAACGACGTCGTCTTCGGCGTCGACTCAGCCGGCTCAGTCTTCTGGTTATGCAGCTTCGCCGCCAAAAAGCAGCTCCGGTGGTCTTCCAACGGCTTTGGGGAAGCCAGCCGGAGAGAAAAGGTCGAAGAGGGCTGCGCTGATGCAGATCCAAAACGACACCATCTCTGCCGCTAAAGCTGCTTTGCATCCCGTACGCACCAACATCAACATCTTGCCTCAGAAGCACAAGCAGAAGCAGAAGAAGGTCCAAACCCGAAACCTCTTCTTCGCTTATCCTTTTTCTTCATATGTTCTAGAATTGTCTCTCAGTTCTCATCTGTTGAGCATTTGGTGTTAATTGCAATTGCAGCCTGTTTCATATGCACAACTTGCGAGGAGTATTCACGAATTAGCTGCTGCATCCGATCAGGTAACCATTGCTCACCTATTTTTGTAGATTTTTCTTTCTTTTTTATTTATTCGAAAATTCAAGTTTTGTTTGTTTTCCATTTTTCTTCATTGTGAATAGAAAAGTTCCCAGAAGCAGTTAGTGAATCACGTCTTTCCCAAGCTTGCGGTGTACAATTCTGTTGACCCTTCGGTTGCACCTTCCCTTCTCATGGTATATTTCTCTCATTCACATGTTATTTGCATATAATGTCCTTCATATGATATTCAATTGGGTTTGCAATTGTTCTTTTAACTATTCTATCTTGTCCAAGCTCCGATATATGCACGTATTTAGCTTATTGCTGGGATGCAGTTACACATAAGTCAATGTGACTATATGAAAATCTGTAAATTTTTCGTTTGCTTTGTTTTTTCCCTTCCCCAAGTTCCACATTATGCCATGCTCTTTTTTTAATGACAATGCGATGCCTCTAGTCACAAGTGCCAATGTAGATATGAGATATGTCCTTCCATCCTCCTCCTGTTGTGCACTTGGCATAGACATAAAATATTTAGCACCAGTTCAATAGCCCCACATTGTTAGGCTAGTTCCATTTGTCTGAAAAGACCTTAACTATCATGTAAGGTTTATGAGGTGGTACTGGGAGGACGACATGTCCCCTATAGCTAAAGTTAGGCACATGGAACTTGATGGACTGGGTTGGAGTTTACTGAAGAATGGAAAATATGAATTCACAATTTATTACCATGAGTCCTGCATATCTCTTAACAACAATTTTTTTCGAAAAACCAATATGCACAATCGGTGAACAATAAATCCACCAAAAAATCAATATACATTGAATTTAATAACTGATAAATCAATTGTATGTTTTAAAGCAATGTTTTTTTATAAGTGTTCATTCATGATGCAGCTCAATCAACAGTGTGAGGATAGGAGTGTTCTGCGATATGTCTATTATTACTTGGCCAGAATTTTATCAGATACTGGTGCACAAGGTGTGAGCACTGGTGGTGGGATCCCAACTCCAAACTGGGATGCTTTAGCTGACATTGATGCTGTTGGAGGGGTGACGAGAGCTGATGTTGTACCAAGAATAGTAAATCAGCTAACAACAGAGGCATCAAATGCTGAAGCAGAATGTAGATTATTTTTTTAGATTTTGCGTGTATTTTAATAATGTTTTGAGCTTCTTTTTATCACTGCATCTCATGGTTGCTCCATTGTTGGTGTAGTTTAGAGTGGAATGTTGTCTATTATGAGAACTCACTGCACAAAGTTCTGTATTCCAACACATTGTGGGATTTAGGGAGAGAATTAGGGAACATATTCATAAACAGGAAAAAAGTAATTGCATTATTTCTTAATATGTCCTTGTCGTTAAAATTAGCCATGGGTGTGTTTTTAAAAGTGGATATATAGGTTCTTTTTTATTAATGTTATTAATTTTTTTTTTTTGAAGTTCATGCCCGAAGACTGCAAGCTTTAAAGGCTCTTACATATGCTCCTTCGACCAATTCTGAAATATTGTCCAATTTGTACGAAATTGTGTTTGGCATTCTTGATAAGGTATCATTTTCGGTTCTTTCACATAAACTTATTTGTTTCTTGCCATAGGGGTATTATGTATGTCTGAATCATCTGTAGAACTTTGTTCTTGATAGTAGAAGACTAATTTTGGTGTCGAGTAACATTGGCCAGCCAACCATATATAGCCAAACAAAAGGATCAGATGTCAGAGGGAACTCTAAGCTTTATGAAGCTCTGTTGTTATGGCTACTAACATATTTGCCTGTCTTTATGCCTTTGGCAAATCCAAATTTCTTAATGTTGTTGTGGGCATTGAACATCTTGTATGGTTTGACTAGTGGATTTGGATATCAAAAGAAGATTGTTAGGGCTTGTATTTTTGTTCATTGTAAGCAAACAGTTCTGGTCATGAATGCCTGTAGATAAGGCAGACCGATACGGCTTGAGATTGAATTTAACTTCTATTAATACCATATATTGTTCAGTACACATACAACATTTTGCTTCAGAGAATATTCAAGATATTGATCTTTTTCCTCTCTCTCTCTCTCTTGGAATAAGTATCAGACAGATAATGGCTATCTGTAATGCTGTTTTTTTTGTTCTTGGTTTCATGAAGATATTCTTCTTACTTTTTAATCTTTTAAATCCTTGTGTTTATATGTATATTAATTTTTAGGTTGCTGATGGCCCACAAAAACGCAAGAAAGGTGTGTTTGGGACTAAAGGTGGCGATAAGGAGGTAAAGTACATCTCCTCAAGTTTTCTTGTTATTAATTTTTCTGCTGAAAGGCTTGGAGTTGTATTTCATGGTGGGTTCCTCTACTTGTGTGGCATTAGTGTTTTTTTTTTAATTCTTATGAACTAGAGTACACACACACCCCTCATTGCCAGCACTTATTAGTGGGTCACAAAGTTTTTCGTAAATTTTCTATTTAGTTATGTACATGGTTTTAAAAATCGGCAAAGGAGCTTTTGTCTGTGGAAGGTAGATTCTGGATGTTGTTCTAATTGCAAATGCTGTGGTGGGGGAAGTGAGGAAGAAGAAGAAAGATGGGCTGGTGTTTAAGATAGACTTTGTGAAGCCTTATGATCATGTGGATTGGTGCTTTTTGGATTTTGTTTCGGAAGATAAAGGGCTTTGGGGAAGTCTGGAGAAAGTGGATGTTTGAAATAGTTGTGAACAGACCTAGGGATAAATTTGGCCCTGCAAGTGGTCTAAGACAAGGAGATCCGCTATTACCTTTCATATTCACTTTGGTAGTAGATGAGCTAAGCAAAATGGTGGATAGAGCAAGCGAAGTGCAGCTTTGAAGAGTTTGTCAGTAGAAGAGTAGTGGCAAAATCTCATCTGCAATTTGTGGACGACAACATAATTTTTCTTTCAGGGGAAGATCTCTCAGGACTGAAAATTAATAGAGCTAAGTGCTCAATTGTGGGGATCAACACCTAAGATGGGAGAGGTGGCCAATGAAAGATTTGGGATGCTGCTTGGTGGGAACCCAAAAATAGTGGGCTTCTGGGATCAGGTGGTGGAATAGCTGGAGAGGAGATTAGAGGGTTGGAAGAAAGCTTTTGTGTCAGGGCTTCAGGCTAACCCTAATCCAATCGGTCCTCAGCTTGCCAAGTTATTACCTCTCTGTCTTGCCAAGTTTCCCAGGAAAATTCTTCTATTATACACCTGCATTTCTTTAGCTTTTGGTCAATGAATTTCTCCAACTATGCTGATAACTTATATTTATAATTTTTTTTTCAACTTCAGTTCATCCTCAGGACTAACTTGCAATATGCCGCCCTAAGTGCTTTGAGGAGACTTCCGTTGGATCCAGGAAACCCTGCATTTCTATATCGTGCTGTTCAAGGGTATGTTTTCCTTCATTCTGGTAGTCAACATTTGATTGCATAAAGTTGTTGCTTGGAACATTTCTTTGTATCAATTTCCTTATATAGGTGCATGTGACACATACACCATTTCCATTTGGTTTTTTTGTGTGTGTGTGTGTTTGTGTGGTCATATATGTATCTTCATTATGCATGAGTTGAAGTTTTGGTGGAAGAACTTTGTTTCAATCCGCTGGTTTTATCTTTTTTATTTATGATTTCTGTTTTCCTCATGTCCTCTTTTATGCTTTCAATCTGTTTTTGCTTATCCTTCAACTTGCAACATTGATTTTATTTTCTTAGCTACTTCATGATTACTGGGGTATTTTTAGAAATTTGGCCCTTGTATTGTGAAATTGATTCTCCAAGTCTAACAAGTTTGTGTTTCCCTTCAGAATTTCATTTGCTGATCCTATTGCTGTAAGGCATGCCTTGGAAATTCTATCTGAGCTATCTACAAAAGACCCTTATGCAGTTGCAATGGCCTTAGGTGATTTGATTATTTTAACCTTTCAAATATCTCGCATTCCTATTGTGCTATTTAATTATGAGACTAATTAGTTTTTATGCTTCTAATGCTTTACAATGTTTTACCTTTATGCAGGGAAACATGCAGAGCCTGGAGGTATTCTTCCCAATTTTTGTTGTCTTATTCTGTTATTGTTTTTTAAGAAGGGTTCTTTGTTCAACGTGGCATGTACTGATATTTACATTGACAAAAAGTTCTATATTTCTAATTATGATGCCCAAATTGAGAGCAAAATTTCTTAAATATTAGGCTGTGTTCCTAGTTCAAATGAGAGGGTTGTATATGGTTGGCTTACATTGTTCAAACAACAGGCTGTGTTCTATTGCTCATCTGATTTCTTGACTTATTGCAAACATTTCATATATCATCTGGTCAATGGCTGCTGCAATTTGCATAATTTTCTGCATAAACGTAGCTGTTTTTTTAAAATATTTTTCTTATACCCGGAAATCCTACAATCCGCAAAGAGGACAAGGCTTTGAAATTGGGGCCTCCGGTCGAACCCTACAATCTTTGGGAGGATAGGTGCCTTTGGGGGTTTTGACCTCAGACCACATGGGAGCAAACCATAGGCTTGAGCATTTCAAGTAACCCCTCGTTCATAGTTACCTACCTAGCTATTTGCTAGCATTTCCTGCCTCCCAAAGGTTGTAGGATTCAGTTGGGGTCCCCATTTTCAAATTGTGTCCGCAATGCGGATTGGTGGATTTCTGGGTAAAAAAAGAAGAAGAAGAAAGAAATCTGGATTTGTGTAATTAATTGGAAAAATAGAAGTTGATTGATTAACACTGGGTCTAATTTTTACCCTTTTTGCTTAATTAAGTTTTTTTTCGTATTCCGGAAAAGAAAAAGACAAAGGGATCTAATTATTACAATGGAAAAAGAGCCTTTAGTTTGGGACAGGGCTTTCTAGCCAATCCTTTTAATTGGAGGTTTGTTAATATAGGTGACTAGAACATTTCAAAATATTTATATCTCTGATGTTTATACTTTACACTTTAATAAATTGTTTATCCTTTTGTACTTGTATGAAAATGAAGAAATAAAAGACTTGTTATGTTCCGAGATATGTTCTTACAATGAATTTTGTGAGATTTCTGGTCTTATCTGGTTTGATGCCATTTTAGGTTGCTCATTTATCTAGAAAGTTTTTTTTTTTAATTTTTTTTAATTTTTAAATATTTTTTTATTTTTATAAACATTAGTTTATTATCCTAATATGCTTAATCAATTATTCTTACTTCATTTTTAGTACCTTGCTTTGTTCTATATATCAGGGGCTTTGCAGGATGTCCTCCATTTACATGATGTTCTTGCTAGAGTCGCTCTAGCGAGGTTGTGCTATACAATTTCTAGAGCACGAGCCTTGGATGGTATCTATATATGATGAATTCTTCACTTTTCTTTCTTTATTTAATGTATTTGTTTCCCTTTAAGTTGTATGATTTATGTTTGTTGTTTCTTGAAAATGTTGTGTCTACAGAGAGAGCTGATATTCGATCTCGGTTCAATTCTGTGCTTTATCAACTCCTCCTGGATCCCAGCGAAAGGGTCTGTTTTGAGGCAATCCTATGTATATTGGGGAAACACGATAGTGCAGAGAGGTGTCTCTTAAACCTTACTTTTATATTTCAATTTCATCCCTTTTTCCATATCACAAGATTATAATTGGATGGTAGATTGTTGCATAACTGGTGTTGTACCCACCTACTTATTCACCCTGATATAAATTTTTTTTCTTTCTTAAATTGATTTATTTCTAATTTTTTTTTCTTTACCTTTTTATAATGTAGGACTGAAGAGCGAGCTGCTGGATGGTACCGATTAACTAGGGAGATTCTCAAGTTGCCAGAAGCACCTTCTGTTAAGGATTCCTCCAAAGATAAAGCTCAGAAGACAAGGCGTCCACAACCCCTTATTAAACTTGTAATGAGAAGGTTTAAGGATCTCTCTCTCTCTTTCTCTCTCTCTATGTGTGTCCCCCCCGCCCGGGCGTCTGTCTGTTTGTCTATCTTTCTCGCTCTCTTGTTTTGGTATTAGAAGCATCTGAAATAATGTTGGGAGGTCGAGCATCTTTTCATATGTAGGAGTCTTCAATGATTCTCTTTTTAAACTGAATTAAATCATCTTCTATTGATTCCATGCGTCCTGGTTTATTCAGGTTGGAGAGTTCTTTCCGTAGTTTCTCTAGGCCAGTACTCCATGCAGCAGCAAGAGTTGTGCAAGAGATGGGGAAAAGTCGGGCTGCTGCATTTTCTCTAGGCATACAGGATATTGATGAAACAGTGCATGTTAATACATTTTCTGAGACTCTCGATTCACACGATTTGGATAGTACTGAAACCTCACATTCCGAAAGTAATTATTCTACCTTTTTTTGTTTTTTGTTTTTTATTCTTTTGACATGATCTCTTGTAACCTTTTAGTTACTGCTCCATGTCTTCCATAGAATCTTTCATGTAATGGTTTAGAAGATCCTTGATCATATTCTGATGATTTCGATTCTAGGCTGCCAAAAAAATTGAATGGCCTTCTGAGATATGTATGTGGTGTTTAGTTGATTAATGTAGCTATACAGGCTAGTCACTGGAAATGTTTCATTAATTGGGTAATAGGTACCATAGAAGCATAGGGCATTATTAAGGTGCTTGTAAAATTGTCATTAATTGATAAAGAGTATGCTGTGAATTTTACAACTTGTCCCCTATATTGCACTGCTATTTTTTTTTTCAGTGAGAGTACGTTTCCTGTCAAGAAAAAAAGTAGGCTGCGAGTTCTGCAGTAAATGCACTGGACTTCTATTCATCCTACCTGTATCATTTTTTTTTATTTTAAATTTTATTGATTCTGAGTTTGATATAAAAAAGAAGATCCTAATTGTTCAGTAAGTTGAAAGGTTGTTTTATATGGAAAAGCAATAAGTGGTTTCTTTGTGGAGTGACGAGTGAGGCGTGTGCTTTAATAAAATTTCAAAGCAGTGAGAGTAGTGAAACCAGTACAGTGGATTTTATTGTTTGCTTTCATTTTTTAATAGATTGTGCTTTTATATAATTTCAAAGGAGTGAAATTAGTACAGTGGATTGTGATCTTATTCTGTTCCTTGTTTTCCCTTCCCACCACATTTTCTTTTCACATAGGTATCCGAAGAACTTCTTCTTTATCTACTGGAGTAGGTGGCAAGGATACAATTGCTAGTTTGTTAGCTTCATTGATGGAAGTTGTGCGGACAACTGTGGCGTGTGAGTGTGTTTATGTTCGAGCAATGGTAATTAAGGCGCTGATCTGGATGCAAAGTCCCCATGATTCGTTTGATCAACTAGAATCTATTATTGCATCAGAGCTTTCTGATCCAGCTTGGCCAGCCACACTATTGAATGATATTTTACTCACATTGCATGCTCGTTTTAAGGTATGTGTGGACAAAAAAGTAACTCATGGTGTGGCATTTGTTTGGAAGTGCATATGTGTAGAAATCTTTATATATCTGTATACCAACTTGTATTAATGAACTTCAAACACTGTACAAAGATGCAGTCGAAGCTATCCACCGACTAACAATAGAAATACAAAACCACCATCCACAAAACAATTTCGCACATCCAATGACAGCTAATGAGGAATCCCTAAAGAACAAATCCAAACATGAAAAGATCAAACTAACCAAATCCTAGGTAACTGCTTCTCCCCAATCAGACCGTAATAGAAGGTATATTACTAAAATCATGTGAAACTGAAGCCCTGCATGACCAAATTCTGACTTTAATTTATGGTACGCATTTGTATTTTTACATGAGCAATTTTAACTAACTTCACTATCTTATTTCCTGCTGCTTATAATTTAAAGTATTCATTACTATGGAAAATTGATTATGTACTGATATGTCAGAATTCAATGAATAATCATGGGAATGGATGCTATTTTTGATTTTATAATATAAAGCATCTATTACATAAAAAAAATTGTAATAATTAACAAGGACCCGAATTAAAGTCTCGGACGAATTGCAACCTGAAATACCGTACTATGTCTACGCCCAACTAATCTGTACCATAGTAACTAGCGAGCCTCGTACCCATTCCCATTCCATGTATTGTATCGTTCCCGGTACCAGGTAACATTGGTATGTCAAAGGGTAAGACGATTGAAATCTACAATTGCATTGTTCAATTGAAGAATAAATTGAATGGTAGTATAGTGCTAAAGGACAATAATGAATCAAGATTGGAGGAAAGGAAAAAACATGACCTGCCAGTGATGACATTATCAAAGTATTGAAGCCAGTTGAAATTGTAGGTTGTCAACTGTCAGTTGGATTTCACATTTTAGAGTATATTTTGTTCTATTAGGTGTTGAGTATAGAAGTAGTGGAGCACTAGTAATTGGATGGGAGGTTGGGAGTGGGAATTAACCATACCCTGTCTAACTTATCTTTCTAGTAGTGAAATCAATGGTGCACAAGGCTATCTAAACTAACTCTATTCCAATATAAGGGTTTTCTTTAATTTCTTTAGTGGGGCACTTGCCCTTTATTAAGTCTAAATAAGCTTTTAATATGTGTTATTAGGCGACCCCAGATATGGCTGTCACTCTTCTTCAAATCGCCAGGATCTTTGCAACTAAAGCTCCTGGGAAGATTGATGCTGATGTATTACAACTACTGTGGAAGGTAATTTCCTTCAATCCTCACTACAGGCAGTTCTTATCTACTTAAAATGCAATTCTGTATGTCTTTTCCACTGTATATTTTCCTTGCATTTATTTTAGTAAAGTCTGTGTTTCATGGAAAATAATTTATTTCTGTATGTTTTTCCACTGCTGCTTTGTACATAGTTAGTCAATTATCATGATATGCTTGTCTTAATTTTTTTCTTTTTCACTCTGTTTTACTGTTACTTTTATAGGCTTGGGTCAGTTATGATGACATGGTAACATTATCCAACCAAAATGAGCTAGAGGATATAGGATACCAGTGCAGTTATGAAATATGTAAAGCATGTATCTTACAGTTCTAACATTAGAATACTGCAACTTTAACAATGATGCCTTAGGGAAAGTGCGGATCATGTACTCCTACATTGCCCACTAACATTAAATTTGTGGTTGTACTTGTTAAGAGAGGTAAAAAGAGTTGGGTTATTCCAGCACACGGTCACAATATAAGGACCTTTATTTTTCTGATATTTATTTGCATTAGAAGTCGGCTGTGTGTTATTTTCAATTAGGTTACCCTGTATTGTATCTTTGTAGTGTTTTTTTTTTTCCCCGGGTAGTTTACCAGATTTTGCAGGTGTTAAGTTGGACTTCTGGTGCACCCCCACCCTTTGTACAGATTTGTTCTTAATAAAATTTATGTTTCTTCTAAACTTTATGTCTCAAGTGCTGCTCTGTTTGTTGTAGTGTGTACTTTATGATTGAATCTTTGTCCACCATTTAGAACATTTGATTTGTGTTAATAAAAGTTCCTTTCTTGTCTAAAGAAGAAAAAAACTGACTTGGAACTGAAACTTGTGATGTGTTTTTCATATCGTTAACCTGAATGTGATGATTTCTTTCTTTATTTTTATGGTGAAATTATATTAGTGATTGTTTGATTGGTTATTATAACTGTTCCAATTCCAGACATGTCTCGTTGGAGCTGGTCCTGATGGGAAACACACTGCCTTAGAAGCGGTTACCATAGTTCTTGATTTACCGCCACCACAGCCTGGGTCAATGTTGGGCCTTACATCAGTGGACAGGGTATCTGCATCTGATCCAAAGTCCGCTTTGGCATTGCAGAGATTAGTACAAGCAGCAGTAAGCATCTTTATAATCAGTAGATGCTTTATTTGTTCCTCTTCCAATTTATCCATCAAGTAACCTAATTTATTTTATTTATTGCTGAATAAATGTACTGTTAGGTATGGTTTCTTGGAGAGAATGCAAACTATGCTGCTTCTGAGTATGCCTGGGAATCCGCAACCCCTCCTGGTACTGCATTGATGATGCTAGATACAGATAAAATGGTTGCTGCTGCCAGCTCTCGTAATCCTACTCTAGCTGGTGCACTGACTAGGCTGCAAAGATGCGCGTTTAGTGGCAGCTGGGAGGTATTAGCTTCCACTTCAGTATCAGCCATTTATCATTTCAACACAAGTTTATTGCCTCTATCTTAGAACGATAAAAAGGTTAATTAAGTACTAGTTTTAGCCAACCTGCCTTTACTAGCATAGGTCTTCCAATGTTAAGGGTTGTAATGATCTATTGAGGGATGATTTCTAAAGCATTGGGACAATGGTAATGGTAGTTAGAACATTGTTATACCTTTCCTGTTGGTGGTTCTAGGACTATGAAGCTTCAATTAATCAATTTTGCATAGAATCTTTTTTCTTCCTTTACCATATTTTTGGTTCTTTCACACTTGTTTTTCTGTACAAACAAATTTGTTGACATGTGAACTCACCCTCTACTTAAAGGGCAATGGCTTTTCGCCCAGAAACTATGGGAATCCATACACTTGAACACACAAATTTGTTAACTGTGAACTCACCCTCTACTTGTTTGTTCCTCTTATATGTTGTTCGTTCCGTTGGGTTCTTCAGGTTCGTATTATTGCTGCTCAAGCTCTTACAACTATGGCAATAAGGTCTGGTGAACCTTTTAGGCTACAGATCTATGAATTTTTACACACGTTAGCACAGGGGGGAGTG
Source organism: Prunus dulcis (assembly GCF_902201215.1). Taxonomy (NCBI): domain Eukaryota; kingdom Viridiplantae; phylum Streptophyta; class Magnoliopsida; order Rosales; family Rosaceae; genus Prunus; species Prunus dulcis. The sequence goes on along the minus strand of NC_047656.1, from coordinate 6,565,463 downwards.
CAGTCTCAGTTTTCTGAGATGCATCTCAGTAATGGGGAAGATCAAGGAGCTAGTGGCACAGGCCTTGGAGTTCTAATAAATCCCATGATAGAGGTTCTTGATGAAATGTATAGAGCACAAGATGATTTGATCAAGTAAGTGATACAAAATTTTCTTGAAATGTGTCATACTTTTTTAGTTATTCACGTTAGTTTGCTTTGTGGACAGGGAAATACGCAACCATGACAATGCTAATAAGGAATGGACAGATGAAGAACTTAAGAAACTATACGGAACTCATGAACGGTTGCTTGATCTTGTTTCGCTGTTCTGTTACGTCCCAAGAGCAAAGTATCTGCCTTTGGGGCCAATAAGGTACAGATTCGTTTACACTGCCATAGCCTAGGTGTTGTATTTGAGAGAATAAGAGGGGTGATTTTTTTGGTGTGTGTAATAATTTATTATGAAATGTGGAGATGCAATTTTCAGTTCCTTTAGCAAATGTCTGCCTTTTGTAAGAATGCTTTACTCAGATATGGTTGACTTTAGTTTTCTGTCGCTGTTATATAGGTAGAAGCAGAATTCCTCAAATGTGTTATCCATTCACTAAGCACAGTGTTAATTTTATAATGTCTTTCATTTTTCGCACAATTTCAATGCACATTTATTGAGCATTTGTTCTTCCCATTTCTCCCATGCCCTTTCTTCTTGTGTCTAACTGACATGCCAAATAACCAAGGTTGAAAATTGCGATGTCGGTGGAAATAATTGTGGTCCAAATTTCGGAGGAAATATTGGTGGAAATATCAGAAAAAAATAAACTAATTATCAATATTTTTATGAGGTGAATACAGAAGAAAGTTGAGTATGATCCTTCTAAACATTTGAAGGATGTCCTGTTTATTATGAGCATGATTCAAGAGTAAGGCGGTAATTTACAACTGATTTCTGCCTACAAATCATATTAATGAAGGATTGACTATGTCAACATCGTTGGTCTAAAATATTATGAGATGATTCATACATACTAGAACTCTATTTCCAGTTGAACTTCAAGTGAGATTTCTTATTAACATGGGTTTTACCTTTTTTTTTTCCTTTTTTTTTTCTCTGCATTTCTTATTTAGTTCCCCTTCATAATCTTATGACAGTGCAAAACTGATCGACATCTACCGCACACGGCACAATATTAGTGCATCAACCGGTCTGAGTGATCCAGCTGTTGCTACTGGAATTTCTGATCTTATTTATGAATCTAAACCAGCAGCTGAAGAGTCTGACATGCTTGATGATGACCTTGTAAATGCTTGGGCAGCAAACCTTGGTGATGATGGACTGCTAGGAAATAATGCACCGGCAATGAGCAGGGTAACAAGTTTAATTGATTTAACATTAAAGTTTAACTTTTGGTTTGTTTATAGAAGTATGAATCTAAAAACAGAACACTATCACCCTGTTATTTTAGAATACATTTAGTCCTGACTGATATTTAGACATTTATGAACATCTTACCCTCTTATGTTTCTATACAAAAGCTGAATTTGAAAATTAACAGTAATTATATAATTCCGATTGAGAGTTCTATAAACATTACTTTAAGTTCTTTCCCATGTTGTATCTTATAATCTAACTTTTAGGAGTTTGAGTGAGGGTATTTGTATTATTTTCTGAATTTATGTCTTTTATTGTACTCGGAGAGTTATGACTTTGGGCTATTCTGGGATCTGGGCCATTTCTTGCAAGTCCTTTTTTGTTTGATTGCTAGACAATCAGGCTTTATCACCTTTTCAAGATAGCCCTTTTTTGTCTATGCACACATGCTGAATTTGACAATTAATAGTATTTGTAATTCAGATTTGAGAGATTATAAGTTTCTACCCTTGTTTATCATATAGTCCAAAGTTTATGTTTTCTGGTAGTTGCACTCATCTTTAAACCCATAATTCAGCTGGACTTGTGATGCAGGATGCGTAGGACTTAAATTTATTAGTTTCCTAATGTATTTCTTAGTTTCCTGGATTCTCTAGTTTTCCAATTTCTAGTAGGATTTCTACTTTTCCAGATTTCTAGTTTTAAGTTTCCTATTTTATTTGGGTTAGGATTTCTGTTTAAGCAAGGGATTTTTATCCTATTATTTCTAGGTTTTAGTTTGCAATAAATACCCCCTTGTAGCTCTTTAAAATTCAGATTTGGATATTGAGTAAACCTTCTCTTAAAACTATGTGATTTCTGTCCTTCGCTGTTCTCTGATTTCGGTCCTTTCTTTCGTCCCCTTGATCTATATTTTCGTCTCCTCGACCTCCGATATTCTTCTCTATTCTATCGTTTAAGTGTTTAATCTAATACCTATGGGCTGCACTACATCAACTTGTTTGTGAACATGTCTTGTAAGTACCCGACAACTAAGTGAATGATCCTTTATTTTCTTTAAATCTGTAAATGAGAAGGCATCTATCATTAAATAATCACAACTTATAATATATTATTGAATTATTTAAACCTAAATATATGAAGTTTTTAAATAATTTTGTAATGTAGGAGCTTTTGGTCTGTTAATAATGGAAAGAATAATATGCGTAGGAATTCTAACCGACATAGTTTAGGACATCTAAGACATTGATCATGAGGCATAGAAAGACTCTACGACATAAGCCTCCAAAACAATAGGCCTGAAATCCACGTCGAAAATGCATTAATTACACAAAAGGTGCAAAGACTGGATTATGTGGTGCTTGGATGAGCTTATTCATGGTACTTAGAGCTTGGCTTCTCCATCACATACTAATTGGTGAATGGATGTAACTGTTTAATGGAAACACACAATTTATCCTTTTTTCTGCTGAAAATATAGAGTCATCTAGTCTTTAGTTAGATATTATATTGTTACATGGTTGGGGCAGATACCTTCTGCTTTGATCCCCAACACAGGCTGGCTGTTTGTTCTGTAGTTCAAAGAATGGCTTCCTCAATTTGTTTCCAGTCTTGATTTCTTGTAATAGTTTGCAGAGTTATTACTTATTGATTTAAGAGAGTAGATTTTGGACTATTGTCGTTAAATTTTGTATTTAACTTGTATGCACCATTCATTTGCTACTCTTGATCCATTTCAAATGAATGATTATTTCACCTCTACTTCCTGTTAGGTTAATGAATTTCTTGCTGGTGCCGGAACCGATGCTCCTGATGTTGATGAAGAAAACATAATCTCTAGGCCTTCAGTTAGTTATGATGATCTGTGGGCAAAGACTCTTTTAGAGACTTCTGAGCTAGAGGTATGTGTTCCTGACTGAGTTGGCATTGCATGCAATAGAGCTGGAGCGTTCATGTTTACATTGCGAAGGTTGTCGCTAATTGTATTCATTTGGATTGTAGGAGGATGATGGGAGGTCATCTGGGACATCTTCCCCAGAATCAACGGGATCAGTTGAAACTTCCATATCATCCCACTTTGGTGGAATGAACTACCCTTCACTTTTCAGTTCACGGCCGGTAAGAGATGCATTGATCAATTTCAAATTTTTTTTTTTTTTGGGGGTTTCCTTTAATAAACTTCTACTTATGTTTTTACAGTATTTAAAACTTCTACAAATCTTTGCCCAGGTTCTAGTACTAAGACTGCGTATTTAGGCTCTAGAACTTTAATACAGTGCCTAGTTCTTAGGTTTTAACAATATGAGCACTAGGATCCAGATACTGAAGATGACCATGTTAAGGTTCATCAGTAATTTAAACCAAGTAATTTTGTACCATGAATATATGCTAAATATGTTAATTCTTTTTCTAATATTCTGTTACAGTCCATGGCATGTACACACCATGAAGTTGGTGCAACCATGACTTGATGGAAATGTAGTATTTATGTCTTTCAGATTTAATTTTTGAATCAGACTGGTGGGATATAACATTGGAATTTTTCATTTCTCAAATTTACCCTCTTCCACATAAACCGCTGATGAAGTTCATTTTCGAGCAATTTTTGATAATATACATGAAATAATCTAAACAGTTGTTTTTGTCTTGGAAAGTAATCAAGGGAAAGATAAATGGATAAGGGAGATAGGGAAATGTAGGAGAGAGACAAAGGGAAGGGGAGGGCCTGCACAGTTAAAAATGAGTCTGTACCAATTAACTTTTTGTCTTTTCTATTTTTGTTGGAATGTGTCAAGTTCTATTAAAAGTTATTAGTTCTATTGTTTGCTTAAGGCTCAAGACTACCGTTGGATTAAATCCAACCTCTGTTGACCATCACCTTCCCTAGTTGGAGAACAAGACTCTAAGCCCCTGCTCTTCTAGCCGGGGGACCCTTTATTGTCTGCACGTGTTGATATAAAATTTTATGAGGAAAATGAGACAAGAATTTTTAGTATCATGGACTACGGGTTCTACAGATAGGATTAAATGGTAGTTGGAGCTAATGAAGACTTGACTTAGGGTCTAAATGTGAGGCATATATGGAACCCTAGATACGAGGGAAGAAATGTGTCCATGGACTTTTGATTATGGAATTTGGTTGAAGCTGTATAATGTTATAATCTGTGCAAAAATGTGCTTTCAGTTTTTCAAGAACAAAAAAATATATATATATGAAAGAAAGAAACACCGTGTTAGACCTTAAAAGAGCTAAGATCAAAGCATTTTCTTTACCTGTACTAACTCGTTGCCTGATTGATGCCCCGAATATTACTGGGGATTATAGATTTTTACTTGGCATACACTGTCATCTGCTATTTAGGATTGAATTGTTTGATGAATTAATTATTTGCAACAGGAGAGGTCTGGAGGAAACAGATATACCAATCCATCTACGGGGGGTCCCTCATTCAGTGAGGGTTTAGGATCTCCAGTTAGTGCTCATTGCCTCTCATCTAGCTATGTTTTAGTCTTATGATTCTATCAGAATTTTAATTCTTCTAATTCGTTTCCAGATTAGAGAAGAGCCTCCGCCATACTCGTCACCTGCCGCACAAAGATTTGAATCATTTGATAATCCTTTAGCTGGGCGTGGATCCCAAAGTTTTGAATCTCAAGATGACGAACGCATTTCTTCTGGAAATCCTCAACATGGAACGGCACTTTATGACTTCACGGCTGGTGGAGATGATGAGGTAAGTCTTAACTCCTAGCAATTCAATCTGGACTTAAAAGTTTTTATTTTTATTTTTATGATCCAAGGGTGTCTCTCTCCAAAGTTGAGCAGGTATTTGCATTTTAAATGATAAGAAGTTTATTGGATAGAGTGTCTTGCCTTTTGCTGTGTGTGAACTTTTGCTGTCTTGTCTCAGTCAGACTTGTCTGGCAGTTTCAGTTGAAACATGGAGGTGATTAATATGGTTCTGTCCGTGCAGTTAAATTTAACAGCGGGTGAAGACGTTGAAATCGAGTACGAAGTGGATGGGTGGTTTTATGTAAGTATATAGAGAGAATAGGACTGAATAAACACAAAAAGAAAGAGGAAAATTCTTATTCCTGCTTTTTAGTCCTCCAATATCTGTGAAGCAAGAATCAGCCAATTAGTGTATTTTTGGATAACCTTATTTTCTTATTGTTGATTACTCTTTTTTGTCCCATGAGAGAGGAATTTGTATTTTTCATCTTGACCTCTTTTTCCCCTTTGAATGGTCATTCTCTTGCGTTCTTGCCGATGAGGCAGCATATTTATTCACGTCAGTTGCTAATGTAAGGCATTTTCACTCTTTTTACAGGTGAAGAAGAAACGCCCTGGGAGGGATGGAAAAATGGCTGGGCTGGTCCCAGTCCTCTATGTTAATCAGTCGTGAATTGCAGATTGTACAAGAAAGTTTTGATCCTCTATTCTCGTTCTGCACTGTCTTATACGGTTATCTGGTTTCGTAAAGTATCAGAGCTGCTCCAATATTTAAAGCTTCAAGTTCTCATATTGGCCGTAGGCTTGTCTATATGACTTTGAGGTTTCAATCCCTACTTTGATGCTACATTCTGGAAGCTCCAAGTAGGTCAATATTTTAAGAGCAGCGGGAGTTCCTGAAGAATCAATCAGTGTGTTTATTAGTCATTCGTTTACAATTCTTGTTTGTATTATATTATGTTTGTTCTCCTCCCTTCACTTGTGGTTTTGATGTCGCAGCTCCACGAAATTTAGCAAGTATTAGATCGAATGTACGGGCAACATTTTGTTTATTTTGGTTGATTATTTGCCCGTGTATAGTGTTTTTAATCTTCTTGACTTCTCATGAAACCTGAGGCTTTGCAAGGACACATCGGCATCATGGACACACAGAAAGAAATCTCCCCTCTAAAACATGTTATGTTGTTACTCATGCTTTCAATCTGTTTTGGAAATTACTCAAATTTAATTTTGTTTTTAAGAATATATGTTTGCCAAATTTATATATGAAATATATTTACTAAAAAGGATAATTAAAGTACAAAGTTAGAATATAAAAATAAATAAATACAGAATTTATCTCTCATATAGTAATTAATACTATCTTCTGTCACATTGACTAGACTAACCATTAAGTGTTTCACAATTGGCCTGGAAAACTGACTTCGCCAAGGTTCCAACTTCCAATGGAGTCTCAGTAAAACCGGAAGTTACTGCAGGTAGTGGAACGATTTTTATTCAGTAATCCTAGGGGTGGGCACTCAAACCGGCAAACCGGAAATCCGAGCCGAATCACACCGAATCAAATCGGAAAAAAACCGAGTTGACCAAAAAGTCAAAAACCGGTCAAAAATCGAATCGGACCGGTTTGGACCGGTTTCGGATCCGGTTTCATGTCTTCAAAAATCGAACCGGGCCGAACCGAACTGGTGAAACTAAAAAAATATATAATTTCAATATATATTTATATTTAATGCTATATTTTTAATTTCACTAAAAAAAAACTTAATATTTATCCAAGTTCAATGTCAAAATATCTCTCTTTTCTCACTTTAATATTTATTTTTTATATGAAATTGAATAATTTGTTAATTTTCAAGTAAAAAAAATAATATTTCAGTTGAGAATTGTATTACAAAATAATTTTTATAATCTGGTTCAAAATCGAACCGAAACCGGAACCGGACCGAAACCGGTTCAAACGGAACCGGACAGTTTTTGAATTTTTTTAATTAAAACCGAACCGAATCAAACCGTTCAGTAATCCTATGCATAAGGGTAATTTGACAATTTGAAATTGAAAAAAAGAAAAGAAAAATAAGTAACCGGAAGTCAAATTAAGGGAAATTTATACAAACACCACCTGAAAATTGAAACTGAACTGGTATGCCATGTGGGAGCTTAGCATTGGGTTACTAACCATGCCCAAAACGGGTATGAAACGTGGCGCAATAGCGGGGGTATTTGTAGATTTTTTTCTTCAAAAAATTCTCGCTCGTTCAAAAATTTTCATTTCCATTTGAAAAATCTGTGGAGAGAGAGAAAGGGAGTGTATTAGAAAAAGCAAATCGCATAGAGAACTTCTCAGTCTGTGTCTTATGGCTCCTTCCTTTGTGTTTCCCCGAAGCTTGAGAGCCTTAGAAGAAGAACACGAAGACAACCGCCTATTTACACAAACACCACCTGAAAATTGAAACTGAACTGGTATGCCATGTGGGAGCTTAGCATTGGGTTACTAACCATGCCCAAAACGGGTATGCCACGTGGCGCAGTAGCGGGGGTATTTGTAGTTTTTTTTCTTCAAAAAATTCTCGCTCGTTCAAAAATTTTCATTTCCATTTGAAAAATCTGTGGAGAGAGAGAAAGGGAGCGTATTAGAAAAAGCAAATCGCATAGAGAACTTCTCAGTCTGTGTCTTATGGCTCCTTCCTTTGTGTTTCCCCAAAGCTTGAGAGCCTTAGAAGAAGAACACGAAGACAACCGCCTCTATGCTCCGAACCCGCTCGACATCGCTTCTCTTTGTCCCTCCAAACTCGAAGAGTTCATCAAAGGTGTTGATACCGTGACTAATCGAGCAACTAGCTAGTCAAGATCAGCCACGTGCCATGCTAGACTCCCATTCATCTATAAAAGAAGACTACTCTCCTCTTAGAAAAAGGGTCTTGGGGTTTGATCTTTGGATCGTTTGGTCTTGGGTCTTGGATCCCCTTGGTTGGGTTTTATCTTTAATCATGGGTCTTTGCCTTCTTCTCTTTGTATTTGGGTCCAATCCTTTGTACAAATGTAAATACACATTATTATGAGAATGGGAATATACTTCTCCGTACACGTTTGCCCAAATCCTCATACACTTGGTGATGGTCCTCACCTTCACCCATCATCCATCACACCTCAACACTAAGTTGGGCTCAAAAGTGCGGAACCATTTTTGAGCGTCAACAAAAGGTATCTCCCTCACTCTCTCTCATGCAGTTTCACTAAATCTACCACATTATCCAATTCTAACATTCGTTTGGTTGCCAAGAAAATTCACCTTCCAAGTTCCAAATTATACTGTGTCACTGGTCCTGCTTTTTAAAGAAATTGATGTGCATAAGAAGTGGATCCCTCTCCTAATTTTGTGTTGATTAGCCGAATTTTGTGTTGATTAGCTGAATTTATTTGTTCTAACAAATACATTTTTTTCCTGGGTTTTAAGCAAGAATCATTTTAAGTATTGGCTTCCTGGAGTTGGAAATTCACATTTTTTTGGCTTTATGGAAAATTGATGTATCTGCTTGAAAAACCATTGCATGCATTGCTTCTTTTTTCTTTTAATTTTAATTCTAATAGGGAAGCAGGACTGAGAATGCGTGTATTCTGATCCCAAAGCCAAGTAGAAGCCAAGCCAAGTATTTTCAATTAAATTATAAAATTGTTTTGGTGGCATGCTTGTAATACCTGGGTTAATATAAAATGTCAACTAAGCCAAATATTAAATATGTAAAACTTTATGACTTGGTTGACATTTTAAATAGTGATTTTAATAAATAAAAAAAGGTTTTCCATTCCCCACTACCAAGTTGGTTTTTATAAAAACTTTGTACAGTATGCTTGTGATTTAGTCTAAACAAGCAAGTGTATACATAAAATGGAATCCGATTGTGATTTCCACAGTTAGTACAGATAAGGAAAAAAAAAGATTCATACCAAAAGGCAACCTCAGGATCGATTTTAGAATATGGGTCTATGTTATTTTTTCACATGTTTCAGTGGTGCTTCTCAGTAAACTCAGTTGTAAAATCTTTCA
>NC_047656.1:6503144-6556322 GCF_902201215.1 Prunus dulcis | reverse complement strand
GCGGATCAGGCTGACCATAGTCCCCTGTAGTTGAGGCTCGGATAGACTGCGTGTCGTCCGAGACCTGCCAGGGGAATTGACGGATTACAGGGGTACTTCTAGGTGGTAATTTTAAAGGAATTTCAGTGTTTTATGAAATTTTTGTTTTTAGAAAATTTTATACCAGTTTTCTTAACATTCGTGCCCGTTTCATATCTGTATATATACATATACATATACCTGTCGTTTTAAATGCTTTATATATTTGAATACCGATGAACTTTAGATTTACATACATATTTATTTTGACTACGAGGGTTATTATGTTTATAAACTGATTTGAGAATATTATTTTTGGTCCACTCACATTTTCAAACTTGTTTTTCGCCCCAGGCTGTAGAAGTGCGTTGGATTCCACCACCGGGCTATTCTTATCTTCCACGTCACCAAGTAACGTAGAGTTTTGTGGAAAAGTCCTTGAAACTCTGTAAACTTTAGAAAATGCTCTGATATCTAGTTTTAGTGAGAAACCTGAACTGGTGAATGGTTGTTTGGATGTATTCTGGCAGTTGGGTGAATTTATTTGCTTGTTTAACAGGTGGAAGATTTTGGATTTGGTCAAATTATAGGGGAGACTCTGCCGAATTTTCGGCAGGAGTCTAAAGAAAGTTTTATTCGTAGTTGTATCAGGAAGGGTAAAAAGGTCATTTGTGCTCGACATTCGCCAGGTGTCGGACACGCACAGGACTTGGTTCGAATTCCAAAGTGGAATTAGGATCGGGTCCTGTCATATACATTGACTTCATTTATTGTTTAATCAAACAACATCAAATAAATTGTAAGGTTATAAAGTCGATGTTAAACATCTAGTTACTAGAAATATATTTCTTTTTATTTAAACTTTTTATTGATTTGCTTGTAAAGAAGAAAAAATTTGAAGAAAGTTTCACAAATAAACAAAAACAGACGCAACATGGACTAAGGTTCTCAAGAAGGCCAAGAGCTCCATCAAGATCCATCTCACAAGATCAGTTCGGTCACACATCACCGAAAAGATAACTGCCCATAAAGCATGGGAAAAGTTGGAGAAGGTTTATATGGGCAAAACCGTGTCCAATAAACTTTTCCTAAAAGATGAACTATTCGGACTTCGACAGAAAGAAGGAGGTGATATTGATGATCACGTATGCACGTTCTAGAATTGCATAACTAATCTTCAAAAGGTCGAAGAAACTTACAAAGATAATGATATGGCTATCATCTTGCTGAGGTCTCTACCTTCGTCTTTCAAGTACTTTCGAACAACTCTAATGTTTGGAAAAGAGTCCCTAAAGCTTGAAGACGTAATTCAAGCTCTTCAGTCATATGCTAAACTAGATGATATAACTGAAAGCTCTCAAGGCCTTTATGCTAAAGGCAAGGAGAGGGGGCGGGAAAAAACAAAGGAAGATAAAACAGGCAATAGAGGTAGGTCAAAATCCAAGAAGAAAAAAGAAAAGAAGGATGGTTGCTTTGAATGTGGTTCAACTGATCATTGGAAAAGGAACTGCAAGATTTGGAAAAAGAAGAAAGCCAAGAAGGAAGGAAGCTCAGGTTCAGCTAGTGCAGTCACCAAGCATGAGAGTGACGAGGAGCTTCTTTCAGTAACATCAGGCTCCAAGGCTTTCACAAATTAGATTTTGGATACCGGATGCACTTTTCATATGTGTGCAATAAGAGACTGGTTCGATACTTACAAAGAAGTCAGCAGCGGGAAGTTTTAATGGGGGATGATTCTTCATGTCCTGTAAAAGGAATCAGCACAGTTCGAATCAGAATGTTTGATAGGATGATACGAGTTTTGGGGAACGTTAGATATGTCCCTATACTAAGAAAGAATTTGATTTCCTTGGGTATTTTAGATGAGGCCAGCTATGGGTACGAGTCTAAAAAGGGAAGATTCAGGGTAGCCAAAGGATCACTGGTGGTAATGCGGGGTGACCAACAACCCAATAAGCTGTATATGTTATTTGGGACCACTATAGTCGGGGGAGCAGCTGTTTCTATAAATCAAGGTATATAAGACAAGACTGAACTCTGGCATCATAGGCTCAGGCACATAATCCAGAAAGGGTTGCAAGAATTACATAAGCAATGCCTGTTAGAAAGCATGCCATTTTGCAAACTGGACTTTTGTGAATACTGTGTTCTTGGAAAGCAAAGGAAGGTATCATTCACGAGTAGCAGTGTAGATAACCAAAGCAAGGAGCAACTCAGCTATATTCACTCAGATGTTTGGGGCCTTGCACCAACCAAATGAAATGGTGGAGTCAGGCATTTTATTACTTTCATGGATGATTTTTCTAGGAAGGTTTGGGTTTATTTCATGAAGCAGAAATCCGAGGTTTTTGCAAAGTTCAAGGAATGGAAAACAGAAATCGAGAATCAAACTGGAAGAAAGATCAAGTACCTGAGAAGTGACAATGGAGGTGAATATACAAGTAATGAGTTTACCAATTACTGCAAGCAGGAATGCATCATAAGGCACTTCACAGTAAAGAAGAATCCCCAACAAAATGGAGCTGCTGAGAGGATGAATCGAACTCTCATGGAGAGAGAGAGAGAGAGAGAGAGAGAGAGAGAGAGAGAGAGAGAGAGAGAGCGGCATGCCATTTCATGCAAGATTACCTGATAGTTTTTGGGCAGAGACTGTTAATCATGCAAGTTATTTGATTAACAGATCACCATCTACAGTTCTCGATTTTAAGAGTGCAGAAGAGGTATGGTCTGAGAAGCCAGTGGACTATTCCAAGCTTAGGGTATTCGGCTGTACTGCTTACGCACATATTCCAAGTGATGAAAGGTCCAAGCTCAAACCAAAGTCTACACATTGCTATTCTTAGGTTTTGAGAAATGAGTGAAGGGTTTCAAGCTTTGGGATATCAACAACAGGAAAAAGGTTGTCAGCCGAGATGTTGTCTTTGATGAGACAACCATGCGTTTGAATAAAGTGAAGAGTACTAGGGAGAAGAAAGATGATGCTGAAATTGAAGCAACAAAGATTTCATTAATCAGTTCAGACGAAGAAGCTCAGGTGGAGCAAATTGAGCAAGATGTCAAATCTGATGGTTTTGAGGGAGAAGAAGAGCATCAGCATCGTTCACCAGTTAGGAATTTGGTGGAGCAAGAAACAGGGCAGATTGAGGGCACTCTAATCCACCAGACATCCCAAAGGGTTCGAACTCCAACCAACAATCCACCTGCATTCTAGAGATGCGTAGCACTGGACAAACCTAAGCGGAACAAGAAGAAACCTGATAGGTTTGGGTTTAACCAAGACGAAGTTAATTATGCTCTCAACATTAGTCAAGGAGATCCAACTACTTATCGAGAAGCTATAGCAAGTTATGAGTGAGATAGTTGGATAAGTGCTATGACAGAAGAAATGGAGTCTTTTTACAAGAACTCTGTTTGGGAGTTGGTTCCTAAGCCCAAAGACAGAAAGCTAGTTGGATGCAAGTGGGTCTTTAGGAAAAAGAAAGGACTACATGAACAAGATGCCGTGAGAATCAAAGAAAGGCTCGTGGCTAAAGGGTACTCACAAAAGAAAGGGGTGGATTATGGTGAGATCTTTTCACCCGTAGTCAAGCATACTTCTATCATATTGCTTTTAGCAATGGCAACTCAGCATGACATGGAGATTGAGCAGATGGATGTGAAGACAGCGTTTCTTCATGGGAATCTAGAGGAGACAATTTTCATGGCTCAACCAGAAAGGTTTGTTGAATATGGGAAAGATAACCTAGTATGTCAGCTAAGGAAGCCCCTGTATGGCCTGAAACAGTCTCCAAGACAGTGGTGCAAGAGGTTCGATTACTTCATGCTGAAAATCAATTTTAGAAGATGTTTATATATGACTGTTGTGTGTACTATCATGTGTTCCAAGATGGGATGATCATATTGCTGTTGCTTATGTGGATGCCGATTATGCAAGAGACTTGGACAAGAGAAGGTCAACTTCTGGTTATGTGTTTACATGCGCGGGAGGACCAATCAATTGGAGAGCACTACTGCAACCAATTACAGCTTTGTAGACCACAGAGGCATAGTATATTGCATTGGCTGAAGCTGGAAAGGAAGCAATTTGGCTTATTGGCTTGGTAAGTCAAATGGGAATCACCCAAGATTGTGTGAAGCTGAAGTGTGATAGTCAAAGTGCCTTTCATTTGGCAAAGAATCAAGTTTTTTCTGGAAGATCAAAGCACATTAAAGCAAGATATCACAGAATCAGAAATTGGGTGGAGTCTAAGGAGATTTGGATTGAAAAGATTCATACGAATGACAATGCCGCAAATTTCCTTACAAAGACAGTGCCGGCCAAGAAGTTCAAGCATTACTTGAACTTGATCAATCTCGTTGATTGATTAAAGTGGAGCACCTCCTCACTTGAGGTGCAATGAGGCGAGAAGAAGATTGCCAAGGTGAAGACTCTTGAAGATTTCCAGAGCTGCTTCAAGGAGGTTCAATGATACTCTGGGGTGCAACGATCAAGACTTGGTTTGACTCACCAAGGTGGAGATTGTTAGGATTTTGGCTCGTCAAATGTGTTCTAGTTGGTTTAGGATTGTTTTAGGAAAATTAGAGGTATACCAATTCTTGTTCTAGAGGGATTAGGAAAGAATTTCAGTTTTCCTTATTCATTTTATGTTTGGATTTCTAGAAGTCTATTAGGATTTGGATAAGTGTAATTTCCTAATCCACTTAGAAATAGGAATTCAATCAGCCTTGGGACATGTAAGCCAACTCAGCAAAGCTTATTTTAGAGGGGGAAAAACAGCTAGAGACAGCCGAGAGTTTTGAGATTAGTTCTAGGGTTGCAAAAGTTCTGTAATCTCTATTATTAATCAAAGGAGCGGTGATTTCTCTACTTAGAGAAATCACAATTGGACGTAGGCAAAAGTTTTGCCGAACCAATATAATTCTTGTGTGTTTCTAAGTGTTTTAATATTTGCTAGTTTAGTCTATTGCAGTTGGTTACATCAAAGAACAAGATCTAGTGTGCGGGTTATTTAATAGTGGATGCCATGCAGGCTCCTTCCCGGCCTCCATGGCCGCTTTCTGTATTCTTGTAATTTTATTTTGAGCTTACCTTATTTTCTGTTCTAAATTTCCCATATCTTGTGGTAAAATCCAATATGCTCGAGCAAGGGTGCAGGATTATTTAGAAATTGGAACTCTAGGGCCTTGAGATTGAAATTTATAAAAGGGTTGTATGCTCCACATTCAGACTTTCTGAAGCTAATTACATTTGTAGGAACTATGACAAGACATTATACGTCTCATTGACATATATAACACACAATAACAATCTAGTATAAATAAGATCGTTCTGTTGATTTTTCAATCATACATATAATTCTCATCCTTGTATACAATGATGAGAACTGTGGGTAGTGTTTAAAGCATTCAAGGAAACAAAATATCTGGTACATCTTGTTTTATTGCAAACACACACACACACACACACACACACACATATATAGAACATTTCGTTTCAGCAAGTAAAAATATCTTCTGTTAATGATTCTTGCAGCTGTTGTAGTAGGCTCCAAAGTAGCTTTCCACTTGAGCCATTCCTGTCACATAAAGAATAACAATGATTAAATTCGAATCAATTTTACGTCTAGCTCAGATCGTATACTTTTGATTATGGGTTCCTGCATCTTTCCATATTGTACATAATTAAGTTTATATCAATCTCATGATATACATTTTCATATTTGTGTAAGGAATCTCAGTGAGGTTCACATGTTTAAAGTCATTATTGTTATATGTTATTTCACACACGAATATAATCCTTATGTAACTTGCAAGGGTGGGCATGGTGCAGTTTGGTTTCATTTAGGACTCAAATTGTAAACTGAATCATCGTAACATAACGGTTCGGATTAGTTTGGAGCAGGGCTCAAAATAGTAGCATAACCAAACCAGTCCATTTAGTGAGTAGTTGAGTCAGTCATTACCCTTGCAACAAAGCAAATATTCTATCTTCTTTTACTTATATCAAAGGGAACTCGATTGAACTAGAGTTTAGAAAACTTTTTATCATAGAAGACACAGAAATTTTGAAAGATGTCTAGAGAAAGAAGAGTCCTAGTGAAGCTTACCAGTTGCAAACTGGGTGCTCAAGGACTTTGTACAACCAAATGTACAATTGTAGACACCATCCACTAGAGTTCTGATGCAGGGCTCCATACATGTATCATGGTACTCTGATGATTCCTTCATGCATCTGTTCAGACACCGTTCCCGCAAGCATAAACTTTCTTATTTATCGGACTCATAGGAGCCTAATCAGGAGATGGTGCAGGAGCTGAAACTAGGAAGTCACTTATTCTGTCATCATTATCATCAGCATCAGCTAGAACACTTGTTGCCAAACACACTATTAACACTACCAGTTTCACCAAACCTCTTGGTACAACCATTCCACCCATTTGCTCCCAACTCAAGTTCTATACATTTTGAAACTTAATGTTGTGCTGTCATTTTGAATAGCCTTATATTTCAGAGTAGTTTAACAATACATTCTCGAAGCTCCAAGTAGGTTAATATTTTAAGAGCAGCGGGAGTTCCTGAAGAATCAACCAGTGTGTGTATTAGTCATTCGTTTACAATTCTTGTTTGTATTATATTATGTTTGTTTTCCTTCTTTCACTTGTGGTTATGATGTCGCAGCTCCATGAAATCTAGCCAGTATTAGATCGAATGTACGGGCAACATTTTGTTTGTTTTGGGTGATTATTTGCCCATGTATGGTGTTTTTAATCTTCCCAACTTTTCATGAAACCTGAGGCTTTGGCATCATGGACGCTTGGAAGAAATTTCTCTCTTCTGAAACATGTTACTCATGCTTTGAATCTGTCTTGGAATTAATCAATTTTAATTTTGTTTAAGTATATATGTTTGCTAAATTTATAGTAATTAATATTATCTTCTATCACATTGACTAGATTAACCATTAGGTGCTTCACAATTGGCCTGGAAAACTGACTTCGCTAAGGTTCCAACTTCCAATAGAGTTTCAGTAAAACCGGAAGTTACTAGTGGCATGTTTACTAATCTGTAATTGGATTAAGAGGAATTGAATTGAGGAGGAATTTACTTCAAGAGGAATTGGATTAAGGAGAATTAGATTCCGGATTCCTATGAAGTTGTTTACTAAACCATACGGATTGAGGAGAATTAGATTCCGGATTCCTAATGAAGTTGTTTACTAAACCATATGGAATTGAGGTAAGAGTGGTGCTAATTACTAAAATATCCTTGTCCATATCTCATATGTGAAGTTTTTCCTATAGCAAAAGTCCTTTAATGGATAGGAAAAAGATGGGCTAATAATCTATATACAAAAAATTCCGATAAGAACTAATAAATTTGAATGGCTTATAAATAATTATCAACTTCTCAATAGCAAATTCTCCAAGCTTAATATGCAAATCTTTTACATCACATTAGAAATATATCAAAATACAAGCATAATATGCAAATCTTTTACATCACATTAGAAATATATCAAAATCTTTTACATCACATTAGAAATATATCAAAATCTTTTACATCACATTAGAAATATATCAAAATACAAGCATAATATGCAAATCTTTTACATCACATTAGAAATATATCAAAATACATATTGTGGGAACCTATCGATCAATACAACATCATGTTGTCAACAAAAGGGTCATAATCTCTACGAAATAGTCATAATTTACCCAAAAGTTTCATAATCTCAACAAAAGTATCATGGTATCTTCAAAAGATTCATGAGCTCAACAAAATGGTCATGATTTGTTCCCAAAAGTATGCTGCCAACAAAAGATCTATTTGCAAAAAACTATCTTCACTCCCCAAAAGAAGTAATGTCTTCGTCTCCTATATGCCAGATTGCTCCCAAGTTTGCAACAAAGTAGTTACATATTCTCTTTTTGATTCATCATGCATGGTGAAAAAAACTCTTAGCAAATCATGTTCTTTTGCCAAAAAGTTTGTCACTTTAAACAATTGCAAGGAAGTCAAAAATTCCATTTTGCTCAACTCACCATGAAGTTTCTCTTGCAATTCAGTCAAATTTATTTCCGTTGAGAGAACATGAACTAGATCATCAAGCTTAGGTCCCACTCTGGCTATAGCTTGTGCCATAGAAGAAAATTGCTTAGTCATCTCATCCACAACATTTGGCATCTTATTACGACTATTATTAGCAACACTTGATGTACTATGTGTAGGCCTTTGTTGTTGGGTATTTGGTTGTGCAAAGGAAGCATCAAAATCATCAAGCCCTTCAAATGGTGACCCCGAATCAACATTCATGTTCACATTTTCAACAAAATCATCCTCACCTTCATTGTGATTCATAGTTGCATCTTCATGCCTAACTTCTTCTTCATAATCATCCGCATTACCAACATTTGTACCTACAGCATGATCTTTTCCATATATCTCTCCTAAGAGATAATAGTGTGGAAATGACTTATCGTACAAAACACTTGCCTCTTTTTTAGACTACATACAATGAAAACAGATAAGTAAGCATTACAATGGCATGTAATACAATTATACATGATAACTAATTTCAACAAATAAGTTTTTAGTTGCTTGTTGCAACTACAGCGCAATTAGGCTCACCCTTAATAGGTAAGGCACAAAAAGTATCATACAAAATATAAGCATCATATATGAATTTTATGTAGAGAGAATAAGATGTAATTAAGAAGTGCACCTTCACCCACTCGTCATATACACTTTTCTCACATACCAACATCATTTTCTCTTCATTCCATCCAAATCCACTTAGAGATAACATCTCAGTTAGAGCAAAATATTTTAACTTCAATGTCTTGACTCGTGATTCAATATGAGGAGAAACCTTTAATCCACAACCGGGAATTTTGGCTTCCAACATACATTCTCACTTGCCCAGGTAACCATTCTTAAAACCAGTGTCAGCTGTCCACGTCGTGTCATGATATAATTCCTTCAATGACTCCATCAATGCTGCATCCTCACTGGTTGTCCAAAAATGTTTTTGTTGGGCCCTTCCTCGTTTCAAATTAGACCTACACTCCATGCTACATTAGCAACAAACATAAGTACAAAACCCAGCCAAGATTATATATTCCCTTCCTTTTATAAAGTTGTTAATCAAACTAGAATCAAAGATTAAAAGAAACATTCCAAACTTTATTATAAAAACTTTGAGACATAAAAATAATGTCTATGTCTTTATCACATTACACACACATTAAAAATAAAGAAAACATAACTAGTTGCATTAACTTATTAAGATTCCCTAGCTGCTCTCCAAGTGTTAAACATTTCTAGTACAAGGTTTTGCCTCCATGTAGTCCACTCATCTGAGGACTCAACAACGGTAATGCAGTCATTCGCTTCTAAATTCCCATCTTGCAATTGAGTGTTCATATTATCTTCCATAGGATCTACAAGAATCTCTCTTATAAAATTATGGGGCATACAACACGCTGAAATTATACGGCATTGTGTTGTAATGTCATAAAATGATGGACTCCTAAGAATTGCCCACCGCATTTTTAATAGTCCAAAACACCTTTCAATGACATTCCTAGCACTTGAATGTTTCATATTAAAAAGCTCCGCTGGTGTTGTAGGTTGATATCCATCTCTCCAATCGTTGAGATGATATCGTTGTCCTCTAAAAGGTGCAAGAAAACCTTTTCCATTTGTATAGCCACCATCAACTAAATAGTAATAACCTATTGTTAAGAAGAAATTCAAATGTTATATTTTTATTTTTCTCATAATTTAAATGATAAGAAGTTCAATTTACTTAATAAATTTTTTGAATGTTACCATTAGGGACTTTCAATCCATTTCTCCTAGTCACAGCATCTCTAAGGATTCTCCCATCGTGTGTGGAACCCTCCCATCCGGGCAAAACATATATAAACTGCATGTCCGGAGAGCATACTCCCAAAACATTTGTTGCTATTTCATTTTTCCTCGTTCTATACCTTGGTTTATCCAATTCTGGTACATGCACCTTAATATATGTTCCATCTAGTGCTCCTAAGCAATTCTACATTATAATAGATGACTAAATTAATAATGTGTTAAAATATAAAAAAACGTTTATTAAAAATTGTAATAATGCAACAAAATTACACACCTTAAACCACTTCCACTTTGGGTCCGTTGAGTTCTCAAGGATAGGCTCAAGTGTTTTCCAAAAATCCTTTTGGCATCGAATCATTGCTTTCAAATACTCATGAAAATATTTACTAATTGTTCGACCGGACCTACTAAAGTTGTACTTGATTGTGCGATTCTTAATATGGTGTGCAAGAATATGTAAAAACATTGCAATCATCTCCTCTACGGACACATTTCGAGTCGGTCGTAGTTGTCCTCTAGTGACAAGAATTTGACATAATTTATGAAATGATTGTCTATCCATCCGTAGTTGGGCAATACATGTCACATCACTTTCATAAATTAGGCCATATAGGTAATCTAATTGCTTATAGACTCTTATAACTAATCTTGAGGGACTTCTAAGGTGTTTTTGAAAATGAAACCAAGCATAGAAATAAGCAGCAACACACGCAACAAATATGGTTTGAAGGTAGACAATCAATGCATTTAATGTAACATGTAATTTCTTCTTTACTTAGAGAGCCATTTGTCTACATCACATACAAGAGAAAAAATGTCATAAAGGACATCAATTGCCAAGCAAATAAAGAAATAATAAAGAAAAAAAAAACTCAATCAAATTATAAGACTAGAACACAATGAAAAATAACAACATGTATACACCAATTAATATTATGAAATGCAATTTGATAAGTGGCAGTTCGTACCAAATCAACATCTTTGTTATAGAAAGAACTAATAAATTTGCAATATACTTAATCTCCTACTAGTCACAGAATGAAACCAAATAGATAAAAAATTCATGTAAATCTATTATATTACACCACCTACAAAATTATATTCCTAATTATTAACTAACAAAGATAAGAACTATTTGAGCACTTAAATTCTCTTACTTTGACTGAATACATATTAATAAGGCATATTATGATATAGGAAAGATAAGTCTCTTTGACATACTAATTATTTTTCCCATAAAAGCTTGTAAAACTCCGACTAGGACCCAAGAACAAGTTTAGAGAAAAAAAAAAAAAAAAAAAGAGCTCAGCACAAAAAAGGGAAAAAAAAAACCCAAACCTAAAACCCAAAAACCAAACCCGTAGCTCCTACTCCACAATGGTGAACTTATCATGGAATCCTTACTGAACCACAACAATTCATCATCTACATATTATATTAATATTACCACAAGAATATAGAAGGAAAAACAAAAGAAAAAAAACCAAAGAACAATGGGAAAACGAATACAAAATAATAATATTCAAGAAATACTAAGAACAACAACTAGAAAACTTGTAAGAAAGAAATCTTACCTGAGAATTCTTGAGCACGAAGAGGTGGTAGCTGGGAGAAGATGGCAGCAACTGAGAAAAAGAGAATAAGGGGTTTTTTTGACAGAACGTATTAGGTTTTGTTGGGTAATGAAAGAGAGTGGCAAATTTGGAATTTTGAAAAGTGTGTGAGGATATAATGAGTAGAAAAAAAACGAATTCCTGATGGGTTGGTTCTCCCTAAATTAGATTACCTCCTCCCATTTAGAAATTGAATTCCTCCAAAATTAGGAATTCAATTCCTAATTTTGCGTGGGCCCCACTTACTTTTTCAATTCCTTGATGTGAAGTAAACACATGGATCCTCAAAAGTGGAATTCAATTCCTGATTAGTCAACACACTATAGAAGTAGTGGAACGATTTTTATTCAGTAATCCTATGCATAAGGCCATCTCCAACCCTTGGACTCAAACCCAAAATATCCCCCCAAACCTCTCCCAACCCAAGAAAAGGAAGGACCCAAAATTTGAGAAAACCCAAATTTGGACCCAAATATGAGTCTAAGTATTGCCTGGACCCAATACTATTCACTGGACCCCACGTTGGGGTGGCAGAGCCCATGTGCTTCTGAAAAATGGTGGGATCCGTGCTGGTTACTGAAATCTGATGGGCTTGTCTGTGGCATGGGCCACGTGTCGGCACTAGAAGCTAGAGCCGTTGGGCTTTGGCTGTTTCCCTTTTTGTAAAAAAAAAATTTATAATCAAATAGTATCGCTGGGGCCCACATGTTGGGTGTTTCCAACTCAAAGAGCCGTTGGATTTCAAATAATCTTTATATATATAAAAAAAATTCTAATAGTAATTTTAAATTAACGATCTAGATTAAATCAAAGCTTTTTTTTTATTTTTATGTTTTATGTTGTGTGTTTACTTTTGGAATAAAATTAAATTTATGGAATTTCAATTTTTTTAGGTCAAATTGTTCAAAAAATAAATTATGATGTTATTTAAAAAGATTAAATGAAAAAAAGTTATCCATAAAAAAAAAATTAGACTTAAACCATTCTTAAACAATTTAATAAAGTTGCGGACCTAAAATTTGAGTCCGGTTGGGAGAAAAAACAATTTGAGTCCGGGCAAAATCCAAATAGTCACTTTTTAAAAAGGGAAAATTTGGATTTAGCCTCTCATAAGTTGGAGGAGAAAGCCTAAAGGTAATTTCACAATTTGAAATTGAAAAAAAGAAAAAGAAAAAGAAGTAACCGGAAGTCAAATTAAGGGAAATTACACAAACACCACCTCATAAATTTTTTCACAACTAATCACCAAACTAAGCTGGTATGCCATGTGGCAGCTAAGCATTGCGCTCCTTGCTATGCCCAAAACCGGTATGCCACGTGGCGCAGCTGCGGTGGTATTTGTAGGTTTTTCTCTTCAAAAAAGTCCCGCTCGTTCAAATATTTTCATTTCCATTTGAAATCTGTGGAGAGAGAGAGAGGAGCAAATTAGAAAAAGCAAATAGCGTAGAGAACTCCTCAGTCTGTGTGTTATGGCTCCTTCCTTTGTGTTTCCCCAAAGCCTGAGAGCCTTAGAAGAAGAACACGAAGACAATCGCCTCTACGCTCGGAACCCGCTCGACATCGCTTCTCTTCGTCCCTCTGAACTCGAAGAGTTCGTCAAAGGTATCTCCCTCTCTCTCTCCCTCACGTAGTTTCACTAGTCCTGCTTTTTAAAGAAATTGATGTGCATAAGAAGTGGATCCCTCTCCTATAATTTTCTGGTTCAGTTAATTCTGAATGTTTAGCATTTGGTCACGTCAAAGTGTCAAGTCAACCAAGTAGATGCTGATTTTATTGTTAAGGAAACCATAGAAAAAGGTAGAGTGTGGTGGAGATTAGTAAGAAAAGCAGAAACATTTGAAATTCAAACTGAATTCAAGAACATTGAACCAACGGAATGGATTTAGCTGAATTTTGTGTTTATGTGCTGAATTTATTTATTTTAACAAATACATTTTTTTTTCCTGGGTTTTAAGCAAGAATCATTGTAAGTATTGACTTCCTGGAGTTAGAAATTCACATTTTTTTGGCTATATGGAAAATTGATGTATCTGCTTGCAAAACCATTGTATGCATTGCTTCTTTTTTATTTTCTTTTTAATTCTAATAGGGAAGCAGGACTGAGAATGCGCGTATTCTGATCCCAAATATAAGAGGACAAACAGTCAAATGTATTATCTGATTTAAAATGAAATACTCTAATTACAAGAACAACTAAGTATGAAGATATTAAAAATTTTTGCAGTTCTTGAATTTTTCTTCCCTTGTGGCACCAACAGGCATATCCTTTGATCTCTCCGATAAGGAGCTATTTTGTATTGAAGAGCAAGATGTGTTTGATCGTGTGTACTCATTGATTCGGGGTTACAATAATCTACCCCCATCTTGTAAGGTTAATCTTCTAGAGAGTCTTCGGTCCAATCTCAGTGTTCTCCTCCCAAATGTTGATTCACTATCACGGGTTTCTCAAGGTCAGGATGATGTCACTCCAGTGCTGGATCGGGTTGCATCACATCGTAATGCTTTTAAAATCTACACATTCTTCCTCCTTACTGTTGTTCTCACTGAGGAGTCCAACATCAATTCCAACAACAATGTGAAGGTGTTTTCTTTTTCCTACATATCTCTTTATGTCACTCTCTATTTGTTTCTACTACTTTAACACGGTATATGTTGTGTGCAAGCATGCACACATAAATTTAAATGTTATAAACATGTATATATTGCGTGCGATATTGCCAGTTTTTATGCCAAGATGTTGAAGCCTTTTGCTTGGACTTAGGTCACAGCAAGTACCAGGAAGAAGCATCCTAAGAACACATGGAATTGGGAGCCACAAAGAGGCCGCATACTTAATTTGATTGCTAATTCATTAGAGATCAAGCTTGCCTTGCTCTTTGGTTCATCAGGCTTGGAAGAAAATTTTATTTCGTTCATTGCCAAGTAAGTTGGATAACTACTGCAATTCAATCAGATTTAGTTTTATATATTTTCTTTCGGGTTAATTACAAATTGATTTTTTTTTTTCTTCCTGATTTGGGGTTTTGTAGAAATGCATTTTCTCTGTTTGAGAATGCTGCACTTTTGAAAGACACTGACACAAAAGATGCTTTGTGTCGTATAATTGGGACTTGTGCCACAAAATACCAGTACATGGCACAATCATGTGCATCGATCATGCATCTAGTTCACAAATATGATTTTGTTGTTACCCACATTGCTGATGCGGTTGCTGGGGCAGAGAAGAAGCATGCAGATGGAAGTCTAGCCAGTTCTCTTATCAGAGAAATAGGGAGGACGAATCCAAAAGACTACATCAAGGATACTGTTGGGGCTGAAAATGTTGNGGTTTTTGGTGGAACTTTCTGATCGGCTACCTAAACTGGTGTCTACCAACATTGGCCTCATTGTCCCACATTTTGGTGGGGAATCTTATAAGATAAGGAATGCTCTTGTTGGGGTTTTGGGAAAGCTTGTTGCCAAGGCTTTTCAGGATGTTGAAGGTGAAGTGAGTTCTAAATCTGTTCGTCTTCGAACCAAGCATGCCATGTTGGAAATTTTGCTTGAGCGGTGTCGAGATGTTTCAGCTTATACAAGGAGTCGGGTTCTTCAGGTTTGGGCTGAACTATGTGAAGAGCATTCTGTTTCAATTGGCTTGTGGAATGAACTTGCAGAAGTTGCTTCTGGGAGGTTGGAGGATAAGAGTGCAATGGTTAGAAAATCTGCACTAAATTTGCTTATTATGATGTTACAGCATAACCCATTTGGTCCACAACTTCGAATAGCTTCGTTTGAAGCAACCTTACAACAGTACAAGAACAAGCTGAAAGAGCTTGAACCAGATATATCTTCAGAAAGTGAAAAGAACAGGTCACCATCTGATGATTGTACTACTGGAGATAGTGAGGTTGATGATGCAGATGCAGATGTGACTAAGGAGCAGCAGGACAGTTTGCCTGATAGTTGCTTGCCTGATATGGAACAAAATATAGTGCAGAAAGATGGCTCTGTGCCAGATGTAGGGAACTTAGAGCAGACTAGGGCCTTGGTAGCATCACTTGAGGCGGGATTAAGGTTTTCAAAGTGTATATCTGCCACAATACCAACACTTGTTCAATTGATGGCATCGTCTTCTGCGACTGATGTTGAGAACACAATACATTTGCTAATGAGGTGCAAGCAGTTTCAAATTGATGCCTCAGAAGCATGTCTCCGTAAGATGCTGCCACTGGTATGTTTTTATTTTAACTCAAGCTCTAGAAATAATGATGCAATGTTTTATTTGGGTCAAGAATTTTCCTATTTGTTCAATCTCGATTAACAAACTCTAGATTTGATTGTTGGCTGGTTCATGAGATGTATAGGATCCTAAATGTGTCTCGGCTTTGTAGGTATTTTCTCAGGACAAATCCATCTATGAAGCTGTGGAAAATGCTTTCATTACAATTTACATAAAGAAAAGCCCAGTAGAAACAGCCAAGAATCTTATGAATCTTGCCACAGAATCAAATATTGGAGACCTAGCTGCTCTTGAGTTTATAGTTGGTGCTTTGGTGTCTAAAGGTGATATATCCACTGGTGCGGTATGTCCTTTTCAGTTCTCAAAGTCTTGCTTAAGTTTGTTGAAAGCTTCTATTTATGTGATAATAATTTTTTTATTTTGCATGAAAAGATTCACATGTTCTTGATGTTTTCAGCTTGCCAAAATTGACTCTACTATGGGTCTAAAAAGATCAGTTTAGGCAAGTAGAAGTGAAGCCAAGTATTTTCAAGTAAATTATAAAATTGTTTTGGTGGCGTGCTTGTAATACCTGGGTTAATATAAAATGTCAACTAAGCCAAATATTAAATATGTAAAACTTTATGACTCGGTTGACATTTTAAATAAAGTGATTTTAATAAAGAAAAAAGGGTTTTCCATTCCCCCTTACCAAGTGGGTTCTTATAAAAACTTTGTAGTAGGCTTGCTATCATGTGCAGCTACATTTTCCCTGCATGGTTTAGTCTAAACAAGCAAGTGTATGCATACACATAAAATGGAATCCGATTGTGATTTCCACAGTTAGTACAGATAAGGAAAAACAGATCCATACCAAAAGGCAACCTCAGTATCTATTTTAGAATATGGGTCTATGTTATTTTTTCACATGTTTCAGTGGTGCTTCTCAGTCAACTCAGTTTTGAAACCTTTCATACCAATTTTTAAAAGCCAAAAATCTCTTCTCAGTGTTGAAATCTCTTATTCTGTCTCCCCATTATTTAAAGAGCCAACTTTCTTACTAGTGTTTGTTTTGCAGATATCAGCATTGTGGGATTTCTTTTGCTTCAACGTAAGTGGAACTACTGCCGAGCAAAGTCGTGGTGCGTTGTCTGTCCTTTGCATGGCAGCAAAATCATCCAGTATAGTTCTTGGCTCTCATTTACAGGACATTATTGATATTGGGTTTGGTCGTTGGGCTAAGATGGAACCTTTACTTGCTAGGACAGCATGCATTGCTCTCCAGAGATTGTCTGAAGAAGATAGGAAAAAGTTGTTGTCTAGTAATGGAAGCCGGGTTTTTAGTATTTTAGAGAGCTTAGTTACTGGGTTTTGGCTTCCAGAAAACATATGGTATGCTGCTGCTGACAAAGCCATAGCTGCTATATATGCAATTCATCCAACTCCGGAAACTTTAGCTTCCAATCTAGTGAAGAAATCCCTAAGTTCTGTATTTGAATGTAGTGGGGGTGAGGAGTTGCAGAGTGAAATCACCAGTGGTAGTGCTGGCATACTTACCACAGTTCAGGTTGCAAAACTTAGTAGATATCTCTTTGTCATAAGTCATATTGCCATGAACCATCTGGTATACATTGAATCATGCCTTCGGAAAGTTCAGAAACAGAAAATTCGGAAAGAGAAGACAGATACTGATCAGCACGGTAACGGTACCCCTAAGGTGAGATTGTTTTTTATTAGAATCATCAATGAAATAGAGTACTGTTATTAGCAACTATTCAGTATTCTTTTCCAAATTGATCGGTGCTATAACATATATTGTACATTTAAATGTTTTTCTTCTTTGGTGCCATCCTACAGGAAAATGGTATCAATGCTGAGCTTGGACTTGCTGCTTCTGAAGATGCACTACTTGACACACTCTCTGAAAAAGCAGAAAAGGAAATAGTTTGTGGGGGTTCCACTGACCAGAATTTGATTGGACATTGTTCACAATTCTTGTCAAAACTTTGTAGAAATTTTAGTTTGATGCAAAAGGTGATTCCCCTGCTTTTCTTTGCTTTTCCACAACACTTGAATTTATGATCAAATTCTTTATAATTCAGTAATTACCCTCACTCCTACCCAAAAAGAAAAACAGAGGATTGGCTACTAGTGTATGTGGAAATGGAAATTTCTTTTGTTTTCTACGACATTTGAATTATGATAATGAATTCATCCTTTAATGTTTAGTGAATATAAGAAAAATACCTTTCTGGAGGTGATTGAACATATAAGATCATATGTATTAATTTTTATTTTTAATTCCAAAAACTTTGGATGGATGTCCTGTATATAGTTACAATATAGTATGTGTGTATCTATTATTATTATTATTATTAAAATTTAGACAGTACAAACTGCACTTCTTCTGTATAGTTTGTATGTTCCTAGTTATATCTTTTTTCTTTCTTTTTTTTCATTTATAACTAATTCAATAGATTGACTAACTGCCATATCCTTTCAGTACCCAGAACTACAAGTGTCTGCAATGCTTGCTTTATGTCGGTTTATGATTATTGATGCAAATTTCTGGTGAGATATCTCTCTCTCTCTCTCTCTCTCTGTATGTTGGTGGGCATGGATTTATTTAGAACATTCAAACATGGTCTCTGACTTGTAAGTGTAATTTCCAGTGATGCAAATCTTCAGCTTCTCTTCACAGTCGTGGAGAGTGCGCCATCAGAAATTGTTCGTTCTAATTGCACTATTAGTCTTGGAGACTTGGCAGTTCGGTTCCCTAATCTGTTAGAACCATGGACAGAGAATATGTATTCCAGGTTACAAGACCCTTCAGCTTCTGTTAGGAAGAATGCTGTTTTGGTGCTTTCACACCTTATACTAAATGACATGATGAAGGTTTCAGAGGCTTGGCAATACTGCTTCTTCTTTTTATTTTGCTATGATAGGTGGTCTCTAATTTTGGCTATTTCTTGATCAGGTTAAAGGCTACATAAATGAAATGGCTGTACGATTAGAAGATGAAGATGAGAGGATTTCAAATCTGGCAAAACTGTTTTTTAATGAGTTATCTAAGAAAGGTAAACTTTGATATGCATCCAGTTACTCTGTTTTGACACTATCATTTATCTTTTGTTCTTGTGGAATTTCCTTCTAGATAAAGAGTAAGGTTTTTCCACCACAATTTTTGCTACAGGTAGCAATCCTATATATAATCTGCTTCCAGATATACTTGGAAAGTTATCCAACCAGAATCTGAAGAGAGAGTCCTTTTGCAACATCATGCAGTTCTTGATTGGTTCCATTAAGAAGGTACAATTTATTTCAGTTTGGTTCCTTTAGCAATTATTTGTTTCCTATTAAGGTATTATGTTATTTGGGTATTTCTCCAGGACAAGCAAATGGAAGCTCTTGTTGAAAAGCTTTGCAATAGGTTTAGTGGAGTTACAGGTATTTATTCCCCCTTTTTTGAAAAAATATTATGATTTGGTAGTTCTTTTTGTGTTGCCAATTTTGAACTTATGGCAGTCATACAATTTAGGGTGCAAAATGATAATGACCTTTATTTGTGTTAAGCATATGCTTAGTGTATAGCATTATTTGATCATCGCAAGTTTTCAGATTGACCTCGTTGACTGTTCCTGATGAGATGGTGATTTGTGAAACCTGGTTTTTTCAGTTTTCCTTTTGGTTTGTTTTGTTTAAAAGAGGTGTGCGTACTTAAGTATGGACTTCATCAGCTATGTGTGATGCTTATTCCCCTTCTATTTGTGGGCTGCAGGGCCTTCTAGAAAGTTGAAGGGAAAATAAACTGTAGTATGTTTATTATCCACGTCTGTTTGAGTCTTATTTCCACATGATAAAGCTTAGTAATGATATTCCAAGACCAGAAGGCTGTTATGCTGTATTCCCTGGTTTAGTTGATGCAGCTTGTTATATGTAACATCATGCCTAGGATATGGAAGCTACTAACACCCTATCTGTAATTATTGTTTTCTGAAATGTCAGAGCAACATTTTTTTTTGTGTTTTTCTTCAACAATTGAAGTCCGTTCCCAATGCTGTCTTAGGAAATTGAGTTATTGTTGATGTTTTCCATTACTCAAATTTCTCACTAAAGGTAGAATTTTTGCTTTTGGGCCACTTTATTGCTGCAGATATCAGACAATGGGAATATATTTCTTATTGCCTCTCTCAGCTGGCATTCACTGAAAAGGGAATGAAAAAGCTCATAGAGTCATTCAAGACATATGAACACGTCCTATCGGAGGATTCTGTGATGGACCACTTTAGAAACATAATAAACAAGGTATTGAATCGTCTCCTCTTATAGAATTATCAAATCTTCTTCAGTTCTCTTTTTCTTACAATTGTTCTGAAACAGGGCAAGAAGTTTGCAAAACCAGAAGTTAAAATGTGCATTGAGGAGTTTGAGGATAAGCTGAACAAGTTACACCTGGAAAAGAAGGAACAAGAAGTGACAGCAAGAAATGCCCAAATTCATCAACAAAAGATCAGCAGCATGGAAAGTTTTGTGGTTACCAGCAATGCTGGTGATGCTAGTTCAGAATCCGATATTTCTGAAGGTTAGTGCAATCAATTTATGCTTAATCAAGTTACTGTGATAACCAATGGAATTGGAATATAATTATAAGCATGAAATCAACTTATGCTTGGTGTTGATTATGCTTTGGTGCTCTAATATGGAATTATCATAATTTCTGAAGAAGGTTCTGATTCTGAGGATCAAACATGATAGTTGGTCCTTCAGACTTCACAGTTTATCAAGGTGTTCAAGATTTTAGGATTGTTATACTCTTTGATGGATGTCGTTGCTGTGGCATGCTGAACTCAGTGGATTTCGTACTAAAGAATTTGTTCCATGCATGTTTTATGCTTCTGAATTTCTGTGGTTAGGGTCTAACCTTGGGTATTTGGTATAGAAACAGATGGGGAAGTCGTTGATCCTTCTATTGAAGGGATGACCAAGTCTGTGGATGAAATGTCAAAATCTAGACTTGTTGAGTCAGAAGAATATTCCGGTACTTCTAGTGAGTTGACAGAATCAGAACCAGGGGATATTGAAGTTCAATCGCCAAATGTTAACATAAGAGGTAGTTTAAGTAAGCATCGTAGCTTTTTCTTTACGCAGTTGTATTGTACATTTGTTCTAAATTGATGATATGACAGGGGCCTCAAAATCCAAAGCCAAGAAAAGCAACGCGAAAGATAAAAGAGGTCATATTTCTGCATCCACAAGAAGTAATATCAGGACAAAGCAAAGGTATGATTTTTTTGTGTTTGCTCTGTCGTTGCATGCGGTTGATGATGTATTCTCAAAAGCACATATTCATTTTAGTAAATCAAAGCAGCTTTCTTGAAGATCGATGTTAAGTTTTTCTATATAAAACACACACACACATATTTAACACATATTTAACACATATTTAACATATTTACATTAATAATTTTATAGTCAAGATGTATGCATATAAGGATCGGGAATATAAATTGTGAAATTCATCAAATAAGCCATGACTGGAAGGATATATTCTCTTTGCACCCATAGCTTTCAGTTTAAGGAATGAGTGTTTAATTAGTGATATGACATAATGCATAGAATTGCTTGCACGGCTAGCTTGCTACTATTCAAATTGATTGGTTCAAAGCTTGGAAACTAATAGTGGGGATAGTTAAAACATTTTGACGGATTCTTTGTTTGCAGTGAGAAAAACACTTTTACAGGGTAGCCATATAATAATGAAGAAAATGATCGGCAAAAACGCTTTTTTGAAAGTTCAAAAAAAAAAAAAAAAAAAAACAGAAGGGACATTTAACATATCTTTATCATTTTGCAGGTAGAGTTGTGCAGAGTGGGTTTGGATGAATCATTCTTCTGAGCAGAAGCAAGAATCTCTTTTGCAGTTGAGTTGCTTGAAGTGTATGTAATGTTTAGGGTAATATTTTGGCTGCATTAGCACAAACACAAACATAACCAAAAAGAAAGAAACAAGATAACCAAATTTGTGTAAGGTAACAGCTATCTGGAGAGATGATCTTTTGTACAACCAAGCTAGCTCTGCTTGATTCTTGTATAGACGAGTGAAGGCTTATATAATTCACTACTACTAGTCTTACTTGAGATCTCAGTCTACCACAAAATAACATGATTCATAAGTATCCCCATTGGGATTTTGCTACTAGGCAGCACGAACATTTGTTGCTGATATGATACAAAAATCCTGTCAACAAAAGGATCAGAACTGGATGATATTTTCAAATGCGGCATTTGAGAAACTTAAAACAAAATGATGGAATTGTTAAATTTTTTTACAAAGAAATGGAAATTGCTATTGAATTAATTTTTGTGCATTTATTCAACAGCCCAAAAGCTTGGTTTATATTTTTGATGGCTAAGTAAGAGCACTTTCACTCATGGTGTCATAGCAAAGGGCAAGTAAGGGCAGGCTGCCCTAGCAATATTTTTTTTTCTTTTTCACCCATAATTATGGCAATCCAAAGGCAATTACTATTCATATGGGATTAATTTTATTTTGATGTATGAGATTAATAATATAAAAATTGCTAGGTATGTATGAAAAAAGATTCTGAATTTTTTGACATCAACGCCCTCAGACAATGATTTGGGCTGTTCTTGCCTTTGGGACTGCCCAATCTTCATCGAGCCCACCATCTACCCAGGCTGGATTTGTGCGGTGGTGTGGGTTTCCTCAACTGCGGGTGGTGGCCTTTTGCGTAAGTTGGACTCTGCAATGGAAGTGCTCTAAGTGGGAGGTTTTTCTTGCTGGGTAGTATTCAGTTGAACAGCTTTCCAAAGTTGGTATAGTTTTTCCCTTTTGTAAGTTTCGTGCTTTTTTCGGCTTGGAATGAAGTTCAGTGTTGACCAAAAATAAAAATTCAATAAGCCAAAAGCCAATTCACCATGCTTTCTTTGATGAGGTAGATGTTGTGGGGAGGCATCGGCCAGCCCTAAATTTTTGAGTTTGGGTCGGGCCTTGTCGAGTTTTTTTTTTTTTTGGGCTGGGTCGAGGTTTGAAAGGAATGAACCCGAGCCCGCCTATTAGAACAGGCCTAAGTGGGCTTTTTAGGCCGGCCCGCCCATTACCTTTTTTTTCCTGCTAAAAATGTCTTTTTGCCCCCTTAACTATGTCATAATTGTCAATTTGGCCCCCAATCTATTTTGTTGGTTAATTAAGGATACAAACTACCAACTCTTCTCCACCTAGTTTCACAAAGTAAAACCCTAGAGGTTATTTTATGCTGATTTAGCTACTAAGAATCTTGAGTATCCTTGTTAAAATTCTAAAGTGTTTTTGGGGTTGTCTTTGGTTGTGCAAGACATTGACAACATATAGTTTAGGCTAGGCTTCATTGTATCCACATGGCTTATTTACTTAACCTATTTACATACAAGTTGTGAGAACAAATAAAGTTTGAAAGATAGTGTATACATACTCACCTTGAAGCATTCATCCTCTCATTACCATTCATTCTTAAACACTTCTTCATAAGCTATTCCCACAATATTTGTCAACACAAATATCTAAGAAAAACTCAGGACATATTGTGATGTGCATGCTGTATAAGCATCATACTATATCTAATATAGTAATACCATATTGTGATGTGCATTCTGGTGTTGCATAGGTTGGGTGAATTGTTTGTCAGGTGCATATTGAGAGCATTTGTCGAGTGTTGAATCATAATGTTGAAGAGCTTGAATTCAAGACCAGCGGTGAGAGGTTTGTTTGATAATCTTCACATGTTTTCGTATTTTTCATTATTTTTCATAACATTGTATTAATTGAATTGAATAATTTATTGGGGCATAAATTATTAAGTAGTAGGAAATAAGCCTTTTCAAATTGCCACATAGATCAACAAACTTTAATTCGAAGAGTTTAATTTGTTATTATTATTGGAGATGTTGTAAGAGCATTAGCAATGGTTGCTCCAATTCAGTTAAACAATTCAATTTATTGAACTTTTTTTGCACCTATTGAACTGAAATGCAGTTTTATTTGCTGTGTTGCAGTTTAATAGCTTACAATAATTAAATGTAACGGGAAAAAAAAAATCACGGCTAGTTTACACCAATTAAATATAATGGAAAATTTTGAAAGTAAAAAGTAATGTTGTCCATGTGTCAATAAGAGAGAGGGGTGGACGAGCTTATTGAAATGAATTTTATTTCAGAGTTCATTTTTATTAACTTCTCAAATGAATTATTGATCCATAAACTGAAATATTGATCTATGAAATGAACTGAACTTGACCACTGCAAATTTAAAGTTCAATTTATTGAAATAAAATTAATGACACTCACCATTGCAGATGCTCTAATTATTTCATTTCCGGCCAAAAAAAAAAAAAAATCATTTCCATTGTACGAACCGGAGGATATGAATCCCCTCTTGGGCACAAAAAAGAAAATAAGGAAAAAAGAGAGTATATAATAGAATTATGTAAAAAGGAACTTACCCTTGATTTTGGCCTCGATTCAGTTCAGACTATTAAAAATAATAAATCGCAAAATAAAAAGAAAATATTAGTTCCAGTTCCACACGTGTGCACTGAAACAGTCACTGAAAGAGGAAAAAAAGGAGCGCATTGCAAATGGAGTCCGCGTAATAATCAGAGCACTTGTATATATATATATATATAGAAAGTTGTAATTGACAATGGCGGAAACTGTTAACAGTTCCACCAACTCTAGCTCCTCTCACCAGAATCACTGCCCTGAGCGAAACCCTAGCTTTCGCCTCTTCAACAACAATGGCCGCTTCTTCTTCTCTCTCTTTTAGGCCTCTCCTTAGCTCCCTCCCCACCGATCTCAACGACGTCGTAAGACTTTCCAATCTCATTCTTTTTAAATCTAATATTACTTGAATGTTTTCTGTTTGGAAGCTGAGAAAATGCAGGAAAAGAAACTCTGGCTGGGTTAGTATAGTTGAGAACATCGTATAACTACCGAGAGGTTTTATAATTTTGAAGCTCTGCTTTGTTATATGTAATAGAAAGCCAATAGCATAGGACCGCAAGATTTTTATTTTAACGTTAATTGTTTTAGTTTTGTGTTATGTTCTCGGTTTGCATGTACAATGTAGTGGATGGTTAAGATTGGTTTGAATTCGAGTTCTGACTGGTGAATTTTCGTAGGGTTTATCTCCTGCGAATTTAGTACCAAGCTTTGGGGATTCCCTCGTGAGTTTTGGGTTAAAAAAGGCAACAACGCTGAGGGGAAAGAGGTTGTTGTTGTCTGGAAATAAATTCAAAGTGAATTGTTCAGCTGACAGAGAGATGGATGTGAGCACTTCAGCTGTGGTTGATGGTGTTGCGGACTGCTTAAATGGTTTGTGCAGCTGTTCTTTTGTTGTTGAATTATCCTTAACAGTTCATGCTTGCTAATTTGTTGAACTGTACACAGAAATTGAGCTGAAAGAGCCTAGTATTTCAACAATTCTGATGAATTTCGAGAACAAGTTTGATCCTTACAATGCAATGAATACGCCACTTTACCAAACAGCTACTTTTAAGCAGGTAGCACACAGAGTAGAAGATAGAGACTCATTGCTAAATTTTGTGAAGTCATGATTATTCGTATTGTTGTAGTTGTTAGGGATAGCCAGGAATTTAAAATCATTTAAAGTTCAATGCTGCTCGGGGACACGATGTAATATTGTGATGAGCTTTCACTGTTAGGGGCTCAGGTCTTTATCAAACAAGTATTAGAAAGCAGAACCAAGAAACTCATTGTGAATATGTGTGAATGTTGGCATACTTTCCTTTTTAATCATTCTTCTTTGCATTTGAAAGAGAAATATTGTGACTGTCAAATGTATGCTTGTATCTGTGCTCAGCGGTATCTTGATTGCATGAGAAATCTCTCGCTTACACTATCTATTTCAGGTGACATTTTGTGACCGAGTTTCATATTGATGGTGTCTTCATTACTTTGTTATGCAGCCTTCAGCAACAGAAAATGGTCCTTATGATTATACCAGAAGTGGAAATCCCACACGGGATGCCTTGGAAAGGTCTGATTTTATTTGGTTGTATGCCGTTGAAGTAGCTTTGAAAACTCTTTTTTTCTTCTTTCACAACATGTCTTTATTGTGAGTTTTTTTCTTTCTGTATTCTCAGCCTTTTGGCAAAACTTGATAAAGCAGATCGAGCATTTTGTTTCACTAGTGGAATGGCTGCTCTGGCTGCTGTTGCTCATCTTGTAGGGACAGGTACTTTTTCAATTATAGTAGCATTTATATATTATATAAATTAGTTAAGTTACCATACTCGAGTATGAGTGTTAATAAACATAAGTATAATGAAGGAATTTATGAAGTATGTAGTATTTGATATCGCTAATTAGCTGACTTGTTAGTAAATATGACTATTGGATGCAACCTGGATAAGTGAGGGGTACTTGATAAGTATGCAAAGGGTTTTCTTATGTATATATGCAGAGGATTCAGGATTTGAGTGGTTTCTCAAAAGGTTAAGTGCGAACATGAAAATGAAACAAAACATATATAAGAAAGAAAAAAAGGAAAACAAAATAATTCTTTATACTTATGTACACGTTTTTGTGTGGTTAGCCTAATAGAGGTAAAGGTTTTATGCCCAAGCTTGATCCAGCCTAGTTGGTTAGAAGGTTTGGTTGTTTCTTAAAAAAGAAAAAAAATATACTGGCTTGAACTCACAACTTGCAAGTAAGAAAAATTGACTTAACCACCACTCTAAATATGTGTATTTGTTAATTATGAAAAATAATACATATATAAGTTAGGTTGAACCAGCCCTTGTACAGGATGACATAGGCCTAGCCCAAGATCATCCTGAAATCCGTCCACTCTGAACTCAAATAAAGCTGTGTCCCAAAGTTCTGGCCAATTGATTGGTTTTGAGCTGGCTAGGCAGGATTGAGAGTCAGTGTATGGATTCTTAGCAGTATATTCTATACTAATCATATGGGATAGACTATGGTTTGCTGTTAAGTCCTTGCTCTGAGCTGGTTAGTTTTGTACAAGACCACACAAATGAATTTCATTTCTTCATGGAAGTTGTCTGAATTTTATTGTAAATTGGTAATGATGTTGTTTTAGGTGAGGAGATTGTTGCCGGAGACGACCTGTATGGTGGTTCAGATCGGTTACTGTCACAAGTAATTCCAAAG
Organism: Prunus dulcis; assembly: GCF_902201215.1. Taxonomy (NCBI): domain Eukaryota; kingdom Viridiplantae; phylum Streptophyta; class Magnoliopsida; order Rosales; family Rosaceae; genus Prunus; species Prunus dulcis. Next base: position 6,529,427 of record NC_047656.1, on the reverse strand, counting down.
ACTGGAGTTGTGGTGAAGTTAGTATGCTTCTCTCCTGTTCTCATCTTTATTCAATTTAACTGAAATCTGAAATTATAATGCATTTATCTCTCAGACGAGTGAACACGAGTGATTTAGATGAAATTGCATCTGCTATTGGCCCCTGGACGAAGCTTGTGTGGCTGGAGAGTCCCACCAATCCTCGACAAATAATTTCTGATATTCGCGTAAGATGTCTTTAAACAAGCATTTTACTATTCTAGCAGGGACAAGCTCATAAGCAATGCATAATTTTTTATTTTTTTATTTTGTTTTATTCTGCCTATATTTGATGCTTGATTGTTGATATGATGGGTGTGAATGAACATGCATTCGCTAATGCCAGTCTAGGAAGTCCTTTTCAGAGATTGTATTGTAAAATCTTGCAAAGCAATATAGTTTGGCATCTAAACAAGGTTTCTGTAAATTATAAACAGCGTTTTAGAAGTTGATATGTTGTCAGCATGCATAAATAGCCTTTTCCTAGGATAATAGTGAAAGTTTTGTTCTGATTGTGTTACAAAATTTGTGTACTGTTTAATCAATTCCTTTGAACTTCATAATGTTTTTCTATTCCCAGTAGTTTTAGTGATTGCTTTTCAGTTCATCGCAATTCTTGGTGAAATATTTAGTATGGTCTCTTCTAATTTCTTCTGACACTCTGACTCTTCTACTCTTTGTGCTTATTATTCCTCATTGACCCCACTAGTGAAGTAGCTTAAGAACAACTTGTAACTTGCTTTGCATTCATACATTCAGGTTGGCAGGCTCCATGTATTTGGATCTTAAATTCATACCCAAATTACTTGTAGTTACTCACGACAAGCAAGTAGTTACTAATTTGAGTATTAGGTCCATCCCTTGAAATTCTTAAAACTATAACATGGCGTTGGAGATATAATCTAAAAAATTCATGCAGGATAGAGAAATAGCTATTGAAGATTTAATTTTATATGGTGCCTTCTAATTTCTTCTGGCCATCTTTGACTCTACTACTCTTTTTGACCTATTGCTCATTGACCCACTACCGAAGTAAGTATGAAAACTTGGAACTTTCATTGTGTTTTTAAACCAAGGTTCCATGCATTGGGATCCAAATTTATCGATATGATTACGAAATTAGTTGTAGTTACATAAGTAACCAAAGAAGCAGTCACTATGTTGAGCATTAGGTCCATCCTGAAATTCTTCAAACTATAACTTGATGTGGAGACTGTAATTTTGCAACTTTCAGCAGGATAGCAAAATAGTCATCAAAGATCTAAAGTCTAAATGTTTGAGGCTTTTGGACTGATTATTTGGGCAAGAGCCTGTTTTTTTTATTTTTTATTTTTTCTGGCCTTCAAGTATGCTGCTAGGATCACGAGTTCAAAATGATAATTAGTGAGTGTCATGGTTGCGTTCAGTCTCAGTAGGGCCTGTTGCACCTCTACTACGATGTAGGGCCTATTGGCTGTGTTTTGGAAACCTGTTTTGGAAGCAATTTTCAGTTTTCACCTGTTTTGATTCTTTGATGATTTTTTAACTTTCCATATTCGTAAAGCGGAAACATAGACGTACTCCTATTAATGTGGAAAATATACCGGATTAGTCGATTCGAATTAATTGTAAAATCATCCATAACTGTAGTCAAAACAACAATTTATTTTGATCGAACCGCCTAGTTTCATTTGTTTGCTACGGTACATGTCTTGTTTCAAGATTCATCCACTATAATTCTATTTTATTTCTATTACTTTGTATTTAGATATAATTTAGATAAGAGTGTGTTTTGTTTTGCATGATTTTGAGAATACAAAAATATTTTCTGAAAAGAAACCAGTGAGGCCTTAACTTCTCTGATCACTAAGGGTTTAGAAGAGATGTGTAAAGCTAGACATTTCGTAGTTGGACAACCTATTTAAGTATGTTGTGAAAAACAAAGGTAAATTTGTTTTATTAGAGCATTTCAGGGGTGGATGAAATAGCAGATGGGATATGTAAAATTGTGGTTTTAATGCTTGAAGAAGGACTAAAGGAAGATAGCATGTGGGTTTAATATAAGTTTGAAATGAGACCCTTGGGCCACCATGACCAACCAAATGCAAAGTAATATAAAATAAGTTAGTGGCAAACTCTTTTTCTATATTAGTTTTGCATTGATGCTTGGCTACGTTGCTGATAGGTAAAGCAGTAGATTACACTATTACTCACTGTTTTATGTTTAGAGATCTTTGTGATTGACTCGATATCATCAAGTTTCTTGATCTTTGTAATAACTTTAGTACAGTTTCCTATTTAGTTTCTTTTTTTTTTTTTAACAAAATTTTGATGAGCACATTGAGCGTAAGTTTCTAAAGGCAAATTTGTTTCATGTCTATCTGTTGATAGAAAATAGCAGAGATGGCTCATGCACATGGTGCTATTGTGTTAGTGGATAACAGTATAATGTCCCCTGTATTGTCACAGCCACTGGATCTAGGAGCAGGTAAAAATAGGACTTCCAAGCTTTTGCAAACTACACATCCTTTTGAGTTCTTACTAATTTATATTAGTCCATTCTTTCAGATATTGTTATGCACTCAGCCACTAAGTTTATTGCTGGACATAGTGATGTCATGGCAGGTGTTTTAGTTGTTAAAGGGGATAGGTGTGCCTCTTGCTCTATCTTTACCGTTGGTTTTATTTCTTCTATTTATACTTAACTTCCTACTTGTTTTCACTGTTAACAGCTTGGCAAAACAGCTATATTTCTTACAAAATGCGGAAGGCTCTGGGTTAGCTCCATTTGACTGTTGGATCTGTTTACGAGGAATTAAGACAATGGCCTTACGTGTTGAGAAGCAACAGGTGTGGTTTGCCTCAAAGCATTCTATTTGTAGGATTTGATTTCCCCCAAATGATTGATCATAATCTGTTGTACTATTCTGATGTGTCTGCACATTTGGCAGGACAATGCGCAAAAAATTGCTGAGTTTCTTGCTTCCCATCCACGAGTGACACAAGTTAATTATGCAGGGCTTGCTGATCATCCTGGACGTGCCTTACATTATTCTCAGGTATTGACCTTGATGGAATTGTAGATTCATAATGCTATTCATAATCTGTTCTTCTAGATATTTATATACACCTGTTTCAGGCAAAGGGTGCAGGATCTGTATTGAGTTTTCTGACAGGTTCACTGGCATTATCAAAGCATATTGTCGAGACTACCAAATACTTCAGTATAACTGTCAGTTTTGGTAATTCCTTCTCAATTTTCAGCTTTCCCAAGTCCGAAATTTTTGAGTGGTAGATAGTACTGTGGCAAAAGAGGTTATTTGTGTTTTCTTTGTCTTGTGAATAGAGAGATAGGGGCAGAAGGCTTCCTCTAAAAACTGATTTTGAAAGCAGAATGTGCTCATTTAGTACATGTGTTATGCGTTCGTCAGTTCATGAATCAGTCTGTACATTGTATGACATGGTCTACAGTTAATATATGTTTTTATTATGTATTTTTAGGCTTTTTTTTTAATTATTGTTACTATTATTACTTTTATGTATGGTCTATTAGTAGGTGAATCTTCAGTGTCAACTCTGTTGAGTGAAAATCACACAAAACAATTCTATTATTAAGCTGACCTAAGATTTTTTATATGTACAGGAAGTGTGAAGTCTCTTATAAGCCTGCCCTGCTTCATGTCTCACGCAAGCATACCATCTGCAGTGCGCGAGGCCAGAGGTCTATCTGAAGATCTTATTCGTATTTCTGTGGGAATCGAGGATGTGAATGATCTGATTGCCGATTTGGACTATGCACTCAAAACCGGCCCTCTGTAGTTGCCTGAGGGTATCCGACTGGCAATGCTTAATTGACATAAATGCATCTGCTTTGAAAGGGTTATAGAGCAATTGGTAGATGGAAATCTTATTCTGGGGTGCCCAAACAGTCAGAGGAAGGACTTTTCCGTTTACTTAATTGACTACGAAATTATTAGTTGAGAATACATTTTAATTTAAATTTGAAAATGTGGGCTCTGTACATATGTTGGTAAATCAATCTTAAACATGATTTTTGAGATCAACGAAATGGAGTTAGTGCTCCTGCTTAACAGAAATTTTCATGTTATCAAAAAAAGAAGCGGTATATTTCCTTTCCTTTCCCTTTCCCTTTATGTTCAATCTTCAATGTCATTTGTTGTGTTTTTAATTTCAGAAATTTGAATTGTTGCATAATAATTGCGGGTTTAAACATGGAAAACAAGGTCAAAATTGTCAAGATCTTTTGAGATTGGTAACTCAAATCAATGAGAGCACAAAGGGTTGCTGGCTGAGAGTAGAGATTTATTTATTTAGTGAGATTTCTTTTTTGGAAACAAATATATTGTTTACGATCAAATCCAGTGAGCACAATTGGAAATCTATATTTCATTAATGTACTGGTTGGGAAGGGTGATTTTGCCTGCTAAGCTAGTTTAGAGGAAGGGGGTGACGCCATAAGAGGATGCAACAGCTGAAATGGAGCAGCAGCAAGCAAATCTCAAAATAAACAAACGGTTGGCGACTACTGCTGCAATTACCTTTCTAAAAAGTGAATTTCCTTTCTAGGGTTAGGGTTGCATCTACTTGTTCTACATGCATAGGCAAATCAAGTCGTTCCTTATGTTCCCTCCTATCTGCATCCCCAGGCCTCCATGTCTCTGCAATAAAAGCGTCATGGTCGTATTGGTGATACTGGAGTTCTCTGTGTGCCGGATTTTAGGGAAGGTCACACAGCCTATCATGTAGACCACACCATTGCTTGGCTTGGTAAAGAAAGGAAAGGGTAGCTTTACAGCTTACAAGCCAAGCAATGGTGTGGTCTACAGGATAGGCGGACTGAATTTCTGTGGGCATTGAGAATGTGAATGATCTGATTGCCGATTTGGACTATGCATTTAAAACCGGCCTTAATTTTCTCTGTGGAGAACTGAATTTGCTTCTAACCCCTAAGGTCTTGTAGCTAATACAAAGAAACACGCAATTTACATACACAATGGAAATGAGGCCCTTGTTCTGCAATTTATATCCCCACTTCTGAAATTATGTATAAAATTAAACAGAACCAATTTCAACTAGATTTCTTTATTAGATGTCAACAATTCTAATTGAAGCATAATAAGATCCACACACACAAGCATTAGTTTCCTCTCTGTCAATTTCTTCTTTGGATTGTGCACAGATCACCATCATCAAAACCACATTTGTTTCAAAGATAAATATACCTCAAAGATAACCGACTATATCAAACCTGCAGCATATCGACAATCTCAAAAACGATTTCATCAAGCAATTCAACCTTGCTGTCCACTTGTAAAGAAGCACTCTACTGTCATTCTCTTTCTCACTACCATCACTGAATTTTACACATCAACCAAAATCTTAAATGGTATGTACAAACCCTTCTGTCCTAGCATGAAATTTTACCTGAACACAAGGCAAGAATAAAGTAAGGATATGTAAGAAAGGATTTCACAAACAATTCAAAGTTCTGTACAGAATTTTCTTGCAAACATGAAAATGGGGCCTAAAAAGAGTTTTTTTTCCCCCCCCCCCTCATTTCCCCCTCAGGTTTCATAATAAAAAGAAGACAATTTCAGAACTAAAAACCATTAAGAAAACTTGACTCAGCTTTGTTATTGGGTATGGAGCTGCATAGCAAGAAAATTCTCCTTCACATACAAAATCTGCATTTCTTTTTGTTAATTACATCATGACTTGAACCTAAGACCAAACCCTTTCCCCACCCGTCCCAATGGCCACCTGAGCTTGAATTCTTGGGCATGATTTGCATTTCTTTAAATGTGATTTCAAGAAAACAAGAAACTGCTGGGTCAATATATTGGAAGTGCAAGATGGTGATAGACGTATCTGACTATAGACTTATCAGACATGGGAAAGAAGAACGTAATAACATGTCATTTACCCTAATCACATGTCAGTAAAAAGTGGGAGCTATTGTCGTCACGGTCATCATCAGGAAGTAAAACTGAGGGCATCAAATTTATCAACAGAATGGAGATCCAATGATCAGATTTTATCAATGTTAAATACTAAATTTCATGCACCAACTGTAAACAATACGATAGAAGTTAAAACGTCTTGGGCAGGAAAAAATGTTCCACTGGCGCGAACACCAACAGGCCTATCAGGCTAAGAATAACCACCATAAAGGTATATAACATTGAAAAAAGGGGGTGCCACACAAATTTTTGCATCAAAGCAGTGATCTTGAAAAAAGAAAATGAATAAGACATCCTTCCTGCAGCATGCGTATAACAAGGAAGCTTGAGAAAATGCAGTGCCATGATGAAAAAACTCAGAAACAGCAGTAGATATGACTTACTTTTGAAATTTTATTACTATTCACTGCCAAAATCTTCATAGCTTACGCCTTCTGAAATGGTGTCCAACCGGTTATTGTCTCCTGTAAGAGTGAGGGAAAGTTAGTAACCATCTTGCAGTGTAAGTTGTAACAATTACATATATGTCAAGTCCTCACCTTGATGTTCTCTTTCACGAGAATCCAGGAAATTATCATTATCTGTTGCTAAGAAGGGTGATCTAGGATAGCTCTCCAGTATGTCTAAAACATGTAGAACAGAAATTATTAATTAAGAACCATGACTGCGATGACTTGTCATGTTTACTGTTGAGAGAGAGAGAGAGAGAGAGAGAGAGCACCTGAGCTCTGAGAAAAGTCAGCTGTCAGGTCCGAGAGGCTGAAAATTCGAGGAATCTGACGTAAAAAACCAAATGATGAAGAGTCTGCATCAAGAAGTGATTCATTTAGGGGCTGTGAATTGGACTCTACGCTGTTGAATGCTGCAACAGAAGCATCTCCAATAGTGGGCCGTGCTTCCAGGATGTTTCCATCAGCGCTAAACATGTAAGAACTGCCTGAATATCCAACTTCTGATTTGATAATTCCCCCATTTATTCCTTGCATCAGACCTACGTTGGAGCTCTGATTCGAAAGCATGTTTGGTGGGACATCAATCCTACTGGTATGAGGAGACATTTTAACAGCATTGTGCATACTAGTGTGCAATGAAGACCCACCATTTGTAAATGCATTAGGTACGCAGGAACCAACTTGGTGGTGTATATTTTCTGTCTTCAATGCTGGTCCTACATGCTCTGGCGCATAGCATGTGGCGTTTTGGTGCACTGTGAAAAAAAGTAACATCAATTGCTTTTCTGATGGGAATTGACCATTCCCTAACAAAGCAGAACTATAAAATATTATTTGGACGAAGTAAAACACAGTTTAACACAAAAGAAAATGAAAGCTGTGCTGCTCGAGAGTAGGAGGTTAACAACTGGAGATATAGACCAAAAAAGAACAGGGTAAAAAGAGGACTAATTTGAATGAATCATAGACAGTTATATACTACCTAATTTGTTGAAAAAACACAGAACCCATAAAGAATGTAAATCTAGTTCAAACATCATGCATCATATGCATGGCATCAAGAAACTAAACATCTAAAATAGAGTAACCTATGAACTTTAAAATATTACAATTATTCTTTTCACAAGTGATTACACTTTTATACCTTAGTTAGAGCATGGATGACACAAAGAAGAATCAGAAATTGAAACGAAACAAGTGATTAGATAGAGTAAAAAGTCTTTTTTCTTAAAAGAGAGAAATTGTATCTATACAGACATTACAGGAAGTTGAGGGGGAGATCATACTCATCTTCATTTCTCTCCAGTCTCATGATAAAACAAAGGGTGGAAAATAGTTAGCCCATAACTACTTTCTTTCTTCCCATCTAAACTTTCCCTTGTTTTAAGAGGCATGCCATTTACTGTGCACTAACCATAATGACATTATTCCATAGATCAAAACCCACACGCTATAAAGATTAACTTGTGCCGATAAAAAACAAGCCAATATCTTAGCCATAATAAAATTTACATCTAAGCGTATAGAACTCTTACTTGATGAAATGTGAGATCCATTGGTACTAGGTATTGAAGCAACTCCACTTGAGTGCAACTGACTCATTAACCTCACCTGTTGCTCAAGCAACCTGTTATATTCTATTATTTGGTGCTTCACCATCAATCTTAAATAATAAGCCCTGAAGAATTCCCGATTCTCTTCCTCAAGCTTCTGCCAAACTGGAAATGCAGCAAGATTTTAGTGTTAAGCTGAGCATACGGAAAACACTGAATATGACTGTAAGATTCCCTTTAAACTATTGACTGGGGGCATAAAGAGTTCATGTTTTTAAGTTGACATCGGAGATTAACATTTCATAATCCTTCACACATAACTGCAAAGACATTAGATTCATTGATTGGGGCAGGGAAAAGCTCAGAATAGAATGATAAATCTATGAAGATAATTTCAAAATCAGTGCAGAGTGAATTCGGATTCTGTGGCCAATAGGTTTGGTTTCTCATCACCAATTGATGCAAATGTGTTTCTTGATGACAATAGATTAATCTAAAAGATACAGCCGCTTTGTAGGAATCATTATGACCGATACACGACTCCAAAGTCAAAATGCACCACACTGATTAATACTTTAAAAAAACCCCTAAAGCAAGGGGGTAAAGTTTTCAATTCACAACAGAAGCCACTATCAAGAAGTACAAAAGCGCTGTACAAAAGCAGTCAAACAAATAGTGAAAATACCCAAAAACTATTGTGGGGTGCCCAATAAATTATGCCAAAGGGCCCATAGGAGGAGCAAATCTATCCTTCCTGTAATGTTGGGTGCACAAAATGATATAAACACTGGAAAGTGGGTAGCAACAAACAACAGCCAGAAACACCAAAAAAAATATTCAGATTAAGATCCTGAAAAAGGAGAGAAAGCCATGTCATAGAATACTGCAGGATATCTGCTTACCAAGTTCCGTGAAACCAGGCTCTATTTTTGCCTGGTCCAGTAGAGTATCCACCACTTCTTTCTGGTTCATGTAAAGCTGGAGACATCGCTCGATAAGGTTCTGCACCTAAACATCAACAGAAATCATCCAAAAATAGCAATGAGAACAGTAGACAAACTTTCTATATGTTAAGCTTCTATAAGGAATTTTTAAAAAATATGAAAAAGTAAAGAAAATTTACTAGGATTTTGCACTGTGCTAATAAAAATATATGTCAAATACTTGCATTAAAAATTCTATCAATAATTTCACAGAAAAAAGGAGAACTAAGATGAATTATACTCAGGCGCTTAGGAAAAGAAAAAATGCATTATAATTATAACTAGGTGCTTTACTGTTTTCTTCCTGCTTTAGTTTGCATTTGAAAATATCCTGTTGTTGCTATTCCACTACTATAGCACAGTTTAAATGGTTTAAGTTTTTTCTTCTTCTTTTAAACAACAATACAATCATAATTGGATAATCTATGATATAGTCCATCAATAAAATCCTTACCAGTTGTATATCTTGACGCGAGACCTGTCTAACAGAACCACTCGACATATTCCAAGGTTCCAGTAGAAAATGCTTGTGTAAGAAAGCTACACTGATTGATTTTAAATAAATGATCCTTATAATAAATGGTACAAAGGACCCAGTGAACTCAAGAGTGATGGATGCTTCACTTCAGCTGTAGAAATATCATATACATAACAATGTGAAGTACACAACCTGATGGGAAAAGACAAAAGAAATTCATACCTGAATTAGCTCTTTCAATTAATTGGTTGGAAAAAGGTTAAAAAAGTATGAGCTTCGACAAAAAATAAAACAAGGGACCAAGCCATCAAATAGTGTATAATATGTTCAAAGGGGCAGCGTGTGCAAATTTACACAGCCTGTACAGTGGACGTAAAGAAATTTCAGAGAAGTATTTAACAAATAACTTTAATATGGCAAGCAACACCACCTTTGACATTTAAAACCAAAAATGCTCCGAGTCAAGTGATGATAAAATTTAGGCATTAAATTGTCTGTAAACCCAATCCCTAACTAGTACTTCACTGAGTGGATTGAAGCATTCATGTCAAATCAGATCAGGAATAAAATGTTTGCCTCCAAAAGGTAAATTAATCAAAGAATGCACTACATTCCTCACCACCCAAATCAACATGTCATAATCTTGATGAATTGACATTCAAACACAAGATACAGGGCGTAATTTACTACTCTCTATTTCTACTGCCTTCCCAAAAATCACCGCAATCAAAGGATAAAAAAGAAACTTCCCCACTGCATTATTTAAATTCTTCCCTTACACCCCTCAATACATGAATAACTGCGTGCGATACCAAAGAAAGACCACTAAATACTGGGATTTGATTGCTTTATCCTTTCACATGAGTGTTGTGGAAAATCACATAGCAACCACATGCATGTATAGAATAGCTTATACAGGATAAAAATAAATACTGGATTCCAATCACAGAAACGAAAATATCTATTTAGTGACCAAAAGAAGAGATAATAAATCATATGGTATTTGGGTTTTTAAATTCTCGAAATTTCCCGCTACTTGGAGCCAGAGAGAAACTCAGAGTGATTTTCTGTTCAGCCAAACAGAGCATTATGTTAGGGTTTGATCAATTTTTCAGGTCCGATAAAGTTTGATCAATTTACACAAACTAATCGACCACAATCAAAAAACAAATTTTCCATGATCATCACCTCAAGTGACAAGCCAAAACCCTAGACAAGTCACCTCAATCACAGAAAAACACGGAGCCACAGAGATACATATAGTCAATCACACACATGCAACACAATTACAATCCCAAATTCGAAATCAAAATACTAAACATAAATAAACCAAAAGGGAATCTCTTGCAACAAGCTGGTTTTGCAGTTGATCTAACCTGAATTCGATCGAGCTTTTGGAAAAAGTCTCAGAGCCTTTACAGAGAAGAAGAAGAAAAGCTCGAGAGCCTGATCGGAGATAAAAGCTGAGCAAAGTAAGGTGACGAAGCTCTCTGCTTTTAATGGTGGAACTCCTTGGTCCCCAAAGCTTTTAATTAATTTGTCCTTTTAAAAAAAAAAAAAAAATTTGTTGCTTGGGAAAATAGACTCGTCGAAGCGGATATTCGCGCCACGTGGCGTCACTGGAGGGGGGTTGGCGGGACCCACAGGCGCGAGATCAGGTTGAATGGGACTTGTTTTTTATTCTTATTCTCATTGTTTACATCCAATCCAATTAAAAAAAGAATCTTTCATCAAAATCATACAAACATTTTGAAACAGTTTTGACTTTTGACCAACGGTGAAATCGTTAAATGAAGACCAAACTGTGAACAGAGTTGGACTGAAAATGATGTCAAAACTTCCCACCAACACGCTTTGAACTCGGAGGACATAATGTATGGATATGAAATTTCATTGTGTCCTTATTCTTGTTTATCCAAAATAGTCCAGCCTCGGTTATAGGCTAGAAGATTATTTGTATGCGAGCGTGCCGCTATTAGCACTATAAAGGATTAATAGACTGAATAAGATTGTGTAGCTTATGCAATATTTAACGTCATTACACAATAATAAAAGTTAGGGATAAGACATGTGGCACACCCCAGCACATGCTCATTGCATATAAGAATGTATTTCAAACAAGAGCTCTTATAAGATTTTAGCGCTAGTTTGACAAGTTAAACACTAAGAGCTCAACGGTGCGTGTTAGTATCAAATGCAATTGCCAATATAGTTGATACTAGGTATTTTAAGATTAAGTGGGACTTAACATAGCCAAATTTATAGAGCTCTCATATGGAGGCTTTACATATATTTCAAACATGTATTAAACAATATAATAACCCAATTAATATAATTTCTGAGTATGTGTACATTGTGAGAAAATAGTCAATGAAACCCTATTAGAGTAGACATAAGTGTGCTAAAGAGTTGGGACAGCAAGACCTATACTTGTCTGTATCTTAGAGGGCGTTTAATATTAGACTTGAATCCAAATTTTTAAATTTAAAAACAAAATTTAAGTCCAAAATTAAAAATATATATTTTTAGTAGGTCCATTTTTAAAAACCCAAACACAAAAACAACCCAATTTTTAAGAACACAAAATATTTGTTTTTTCAATTTTTTTTTCTTCAACACCCAGTGTGCCTCTCTCTCTCTCTCTCTCTCTCTCTCTCTCTCTCTCACAAATTTCAAATTAGATTGGCTCCAATTTTTATTTTTTTGTTAATTTCAATTTGAGAATCTAGTTTTTTTTTATAAAAAATTTAAAATTTCAATTTCTTTTAGATCTTAAAAATAGTTTGGATTTCAATACCAAACAAGTTTTTAGATCTTAAAATTAAAATTTAAAAACTCATATTTTTAAAAAGAATCATAGTTTTAGAGTAGGATATCAAATGATCCCTTTATTTCTAGATGTCCCTGGTTATAAATTTTTTAATTAGGCCTTAGCAATCTAGAAAAAATAGTGCATGATATATCATGATGATTTAATGGTGGTCAATCTTTGACCATTTATGTGGTTGACACTAGCTATGATAAGATATAGGTTCTTGTTTCAGAACAGGTACACTGAACATAACTGAACTTGTCAAACACCATGATTGTTTATGTGTTGTGCTAGAATATGATAATACAATATTTATATATTGGGTTTTTATTTATTTATTTATTTATCATAAATTGTTCTTGAGGTTTACGAAATTATCACTTTTAGTCATTTATTTTTTTGTGACATGGTCGGTCCTTAACATTACCACGTGTACATCAAATTGGTCATTCAGTCAAAAATTCCGTTAAATTGATGACGTGACACATATGTGAAGCCCACACATCCAATGATATAGAGCCATGTGATTTTAAATAAATATATTTCTCTCTCCCATCTTCCCTCTCTACCTCTCTACTCTCTCTCCACCATGCATCTTATTTTGTGTCTTGGTTTTTTGGTATCATTATAGGCTCTTCGATCCACTTCATCAAACCCTTGCAAAATACAAACACCATGACAGACAAACAAACATCCAATCCCAACACAAACAATTCCAGCAACCCTGGTATGGAATTATCAAATCCATACTATGTTCATCCTTCATATCACCCTGGCCATGTGCTTGTTTCTGAAAAACTGGATGGCGCTAATTATTCCTCCTGGAGCAAGTCTATGCTTCATGCCCTACGAGCCAAAAATAAAATTGGGTTCATTGATGGATCCATCAAACCCCCTTCGGAAGACGAAAAGCCAGGTGACTATGCCCTATAGGCACAATGCAACAACATGATACTATCACGGATTTCGAATTCGGTAGAGTCTCATCTCTCTAAAGGAGTTGTCCATGCCCAATTTGCATACAAGATTTGGGAGGATTTCAAGCATTAATTCTCACAGCAAAATTTACCAAAAATTTACCAAATCTAGAAACAGATTGCTTCTCTATCCCAAGGCTCCATGACAGTCTCAGCGTACTTTACATAACTCAAGCATCTTTGGACTCAACTCGATGCATATGAAGATCCCATCATCTGCAACCTGATGGATAAGCATCATGAGCCGCGAGAAAAATACCGACTTATGCAATTTCTTATGGGCCTCAACAATGTTCATGACACCGTTCGCACCAGCATTCTCATGATGACACCATTGCCCAATATTCATCAAGCTTATTCATTTGTCAGCAATCATGAGCAACAATGCCAGTTGTCGTCGGAACAATGCCAACAATTGCCATCCAACAATTTTTCTCTTGCTGCCACGACACAAACCCACTCTGACCTGCACTGCTATCATTGCAACTGCCAGGGACACACCATCGATAATTGCCACACTCTCAAATACCATTGTAACTTTTGTGACAAAAGAGGACATACATAGGACATGTGCAAAATTAAGAATGGAACATGGGTCTCCAATCCCAATGGAGGCCATGGCAACAAAACTGGTTGAAAGCAACGACCTCAAGGGGGCTCTTCTTCCAGTCCTGCTACCCATGCAGCGGAAACAACTCCAGGCCCTCAAGGGCCATCCATGCCACAACCAAATACATCCTTCTACATCTTCCAATCCATTGAGTGCACTCTCTACATCTTCCAATCCGTTGAGAAAGCAAAGAAAGAGCATGAGTTAACTGTTGAATTTGATTTGCAGAGAGTGCACTCAACATATTGGAAGATGTAGAAGATGTGTTGGTTATGGCATGGATAGCCCTTGAGGGCCTGGAGTTGTTTCAGCTACATGGGCAGCAAGACGAGAAGAAAAGCCCCTTTGAGGTCGTTGCTTTCGACCAGTTTTGTTGCCATGGCCTCCATTGGGATTGGGGACCCATGTTCCATTCTTAATTTTGCACATGTCTTCTGTTGTCATAAAAGTTACAATGGTATTTGAGAGTGCGGCAATTGTCGATGGTGTGTCCCTGGTGGTTGCAATGATCGCAGTGTTGGTCAGAGTGGGTTTGGGTCGTGGTAGAAAGAGAAAAATTGTCGAATGGCAATTATTGGCATTGTTTCGATGACAACTGGCATTGTTTCTATGACAACTGGCATTGTTGCTCATAATTGCTGGCGAATGAATAAGCTTGATGAATATTGGGCAATGGTGTCATCATAAGGATGCTGGTGCGAGCGGTGTATGAACATCGTTGAGGCCCATAAGAAATTGCATAAGTCGGTATTTTTCTCGCTGCTCATGATGCTTATCCATCAGGTTGCAGATGATGGGATCTTCATATGCATCGAGTTGAGTCTATAGAGTTGCTTGAGTTCTATAAAGTATGTTGAGACCATCATGGAGCCTTGGGATAGAGAAGCAATATGTTTCTAGATTTCACTACTACAAAAAAGCAAAAAGACGACGGTAAATCACCGTCGTGTATTCAGTTTTTCAGCGGTCGTGGAATCCACCGTCATCTTTTCCCTAATAAACCACGACGCTAAATCACCGTCGTTGTTAAATTATACAACGTCATCAACAAATAAAAAACGACGTCTTTTTACTGCAAAAAGATCGAAAAAAGCAGTCGGGGATGAGTAAGCTTGATGAATATTGGGCAATGGTGTCATCATAAGGATGCTGGTGCGAGCGGTGTATGAACATCGTTGAGGCCCATAAGAAATTGCATAAGTCGGTATTTTTCTCGCTGCTCATGATGCTTATCCATCAGGTTGCAGATGATGGGATCTTCATATGCATCGAGTTGAGTCTAGAGTTGCTTGAGTTCTATAAAGTATGTTGAGACCATCATGGAGCCTTGGGATAGAGAAGCAATATGTTTCTAGATTTCACTACTACAAAAAAGCAAAAAGACGACGGTAAATCACCGTCGTGTATTCGGTTTTTCAATGGTCGTGGAATCCACCGTCATCTTTTCCCTCATAAACCACGACGCTAAATCACCGACGTTGTTAAAATATACAACGTCATTAACAAATACAAAACGACGTCTTTGTACTGCAAAAAGATCTAAAAAAGCAGTCGAGGATGAGAATAGACGACCAACTCTCTAAACAAACCGTCGTTAAAAAGGAAAAATATGACACATATTAACAGAACAAGGCCGCAAAATAGACATACAACGACTAAAATTAAAATAATACGCCGTTAAATATCATTTTCACGACAACAAAAAATATGACGTCTTTAAATACATTAGAAGACGACGTTATTGATTCCTACTACGTCGCCTATATAAAAACAGTCGTCGTAAAATACATTT
Source organism: Prunus dulcis (assembly GCF_902201215.1). Taxonomy (NCBI): domain Eukaryota; kingdom Viridiplantae; phylum Streptophyta; class Magnoliopsida; order Rosales; family Rosaceae; genus Prunus; species Prunus dulcis. The sequence continues at coordinate 6,513,792 of NC_047656.1, read as the reverse complement.
TCCACTTCGATTTTTCTATAAAAGATGACGTGGAAATAGTTGTCAGTGTCATTATTTACGACGTATGTATTTATATAATAGACGTTGAAAAAACAAACAACGTCGGTTACTAATATATGAGAGTCGTATTACAAAATTTGTACGTCCTATTTTCAGAAACAAACAACGACGATAAATATTAGACGTTGTTAAATAAAACAACGCCGAAAAAAAATAAAAACAGACGTGTTTAGTCTGCATAAGTTTTAAAAAATAGTCGAGGATGAGAATAGACGACCAACACAAACAAATCACCGTCGTTAAAAAGGAAAAATATGACAAATATTAGAAGAACAAGGCCGCAAGATAGACATAAAACGACGATAACTAAAACACTACGCCGTTAAATATAATTTTCACGACAAGAAAAAATATGACATCTTTAAATACATGAGAAGACGACGTTATTGAAAACTACTACGTCGTTTATTTCCAAACGACCGTCGGGAAATAAGTTTTCCACTTCGATTTTTCTAAAAATGATGACGTGGATATAGGTGTCAGTGTCATTATTTACGACGTATGTATTTATGTAGTTGACGTTGAAATGCGAAACAACATCGGTGGTATTTATATAGTCGACGTTGTATTTATATGTATTCATTACTCACGACGTACTTATTAATGTAGACGACGTTGAACTTCTAAACAACGTCATTATTTACGACGAGTTTATTAAACCACGTCGGTTCCAAATTAATGTTCAGATAATTTATCTCATTTTTAGACGTCGGTATTATGTTATTGGAGTCGTGTTATTTTGGATTACATGGCGGTTCTTAATCCGTCCCCGACGTGATATCCTGGATAATTGCTTCACAATAGCGTCGTGGTTCTTCATTGTTACGTTGCTTTAAGACGCCGGTAAATATGCTGAATAAATGGTTAACCATAACGTCGTGTTTTATTTGAACAGACGTTGTTTTTATGCAGAATATAATGATGTAATCTGGATCCAGTATTTTTTGCACTGATTGTTTTGTGGCCAAAACCCGTATAATGAAAGTGAAGAAATCAAATTACAATATATTATAAAATGAATGTCATACACTGCCAATTACATAAGCATCATTCAATCCATATATCTTCACACCTATCTCGAATATTTTGACCACCTAACTCACCCACCAGTTCATCAAATGTGTCAACATTTGGCATCCCTCTAGTAAATGGCTCACACACAATTATCACATCACCTAAGACTTCATCACCAATAACATCATTATATTCTCTATTAGGCATTGATAAAACTACCGACCAACCACGATGCATCGGGTCGTCAACAAAAAAATATTTGTTTGACTTGAGAAGCCAAAACAAATTGGTCATTCCTATGTCCAATTTTACTCAAATCTACAAGGGTAAATCCAAGTTCGTCGACTACAAGACCAGAACTATCTATCCAATCACACCTAAAGACCGGGATTGTAAACTTTTGGTAGTCAAGGTCCCAAATTTCTTGAATGACACCATAGAAACCCATATTTGAGAGAATTGGGTTTTTATCCTTGGCACTAGCAACTTGCATGGTTTGTGCAAGTAAATAAACTCCACTATTTTGAGTTGTCCGCACATCATCTTGTGCCTTGATATTGAATTTAATACCTTTAATAAGATAGCTCCTATATAATGGCACCGCCATGTTTGGACCAGCTGCTAGCCACCTTAAATTTTCTGATACGCCATGATTGTCTTCCTCAAGTTCACTTTGAACCTGCAAATTAATCAAATCTTAATTCAATCTAACATAGAAATAAGAAGAAAATTAAAAGAGAAATATGTTATTCAACAACATATACCTTGAAGCGTAGCCATTGAATGAAGTGCTATTGTGCTTATCCCGCAGCCACTTTGTTCTCTTTCTAAATTTTGGATAAGCAGTCTTGATGTGGATCATATGTTGCCTACATGACAAGAAAAATTCAAGCATTACGGTCCCAAATATATAAGATAAACATAAGAAATAATTTAAAATGGAAACTTAAAGAATAAACCTCATACGTACTCGATATAAGGTAGGACTTCCTCCATATTCTCCAAGACATATAGATGTGCTTGATTCAACAGGTCCTGATCAACTACGCTCACTGTGCAACCTGATAATGGCTTTGAAACTCCCATCTTTTGGCTTGAAGGCACTCCAACTGTACTAACATCGGATAAATGCTGAGTACAAAACTCTACCGCTTTTTCAGCTATATACCGCTCAGCAATGCAACCTTCAGGACGAGTACGATTCTGAACATACCCCTTCAGCACTTTCATATATCTTTCAAACGGATACATCCACCTAAAATATACTGGCCCACATAGACGAACTTCTCCGACAAGATGTACTACTAGATGAACCATGATATCAAAGAATGAAGGGGGAAAGTACTTCTCAAGCAAACACAAAGTAACTACTACATCTTCTTCCAACTTATCTAGCTTGGAAACATCAACAGTTTTTGCACATATAGCATTGAAGAAGAAGCACAAACGAGTTATTGCATACCTTGGAATTGGAGGAAAATACCACACCACCTTCGCTGGCACACCCTCTTTCAAGATTGAATCTTTGCCTTCCTTCCACCTTGAGATACCACAAGTAGGACAATTAGTTGAATCCTCATACTCCTTCCTATACAAGATGCAATCATTAGGGCATGTGTGCATTTTCTCATAACTCAGCCCCAATGCACACAAAGTCGTTTTAGCCTCATACATAGAGGTTGGTATTGTATTTCCTTCTGGAAGCAAATCGCCTTGAAGTATCAATAATTCTGTAAAACAGAGATCACTCATCCCATGTTTTGCCTTCAAATTATACAACTTCACTAATGCCGATAACTTCGTGTACTTTCTACAACCAGGGTACACTGGTTGATCTCCATCCCCAATCACATTGGCAAACTCATACGGATCGGAACCAAAAGCACCAAAATCATTATCATCCATATCAATTTCTTCAGACACAAAACTGTACCTACTATGGCCATCATCTTCTTCAACATTTCTACTAGCATTAGTAGTTGCTTCCCAAGGTTCTCCGTGAAATGTCCACTTCTTATAGCTTTGGTCAATTCCATTAAAGTATACGTGATCCCTTATAATTCCAACCCCAAACAACTTCAAATTAACACATTTAACACATGGACAACGGATATGTGTTGTAGTTAAAAGATTTTCTACAGCAAAGTTCAAAAATGCTTCCACCCCAAATTCATATGCCTTCGATCTTCTATCCGAGTGCATCCATGACTTATCCATCTCCGACACTATAACCTATTATCTATAATAAAGTGAAAATACGGGCAATGACCATCACTATAGCAGATTATACAAAGATTTAATAGCAAGTAATACAAAACAGAGACGACGGTTTTTAAACAAAAACAGACGTATTTGGCATATATAGACGACGGATTTTCAACATACGTCGTCTATTATAAGTAATACAAACGACGGTTTATGAAACAACCGTCGTGTATAAGTAATACAACGACGGTAGTTTAAAAAAACGTCGTGTAATCGTCGTCGTATGCCTTAAAATTCGTCGTGCTCTCAGTTTATTTTCAAGAACACAAAACCCATTAAGAACACAACATATATATGAAACCAAGCAAGAAACCAACATATACATGAAACCAAGCAAGAAACCAACATATACATGAAACCAAGCATGAAAACAATAAATCCATTCCCAATTTAACATAACATAGGGTGATTAAAAGATCCGACAAAATTAAATCCATTCCCAATTCAACATAACAGATAATGTAATCCATGAACCCATTAAACAGAAAATCCATGAACCCATACCTATAAGCACATTATTAACTGATCGCAAAGCATACAACCTAATATCATTCAATGAATTTACAAGGGGAAGTTAGGGTTTGTACTTACAGGTTGGACGAGCTCCCAGATTCGACGGAGCCTGGAGAGTGCAACTTTTAATTAGAGCAGAAGTGAGAGAGCGAAATGTTATGTCGCGCCAAATCTGAAAATTTTAGTTTTCAGGGTTCGAAGTATAAGAATAAGAGCCAAATCTAAAAAATTTAGGTCGCGAGCAAATTTTTAGAGAGCGCGCGTTTTAAAACGTCGCAAGAAAAACTAAGGCGAAAGTTCTACAAGGACCGACGTAATTTTAATATTCCACGACGGAAACTTCATTTTTCCGATTAAGAACGTAAGGCCGTTCATTTTGAAGCTTCATTTTTCGGATTAATTTTAAATTTATTTTGAATATTTTTATATAACGACGACTGAAAAAACATGTCGGGGTTAAGAAATTAAAGACGTTGTAAATTATATAAACCGACTTACATATTAAAATGACGTCGTTTAAAGCCTAAACCATGTCGTATATTTTACTTCACGACGTAAAATATGTATTCCACGACCCAACCACCGTCGTTAAAAATTAATAACCTAAACCCATAAAACTAAATTATACAATTTAAAAAATTTAGTTTATAAAAGGTTTTATGGTTTTACAGCCTAACATATAACCTAGACTACCCAAAAATTATACTTTAAAAATAAACCCCAATAAATAGAAACCCTAATCTCTAAACCCTAGACTCGAAACCCTAAACAATAAAACTCGAAGAGATTTTATGACTCATCAAAAGAATTTTGTTTTTGAAGGACTTTTTTAAACTTTTGTTATTCAAAATGAATTTTTTCAAGGTTTAGGGGGAAAATATATCAATGATTTCATAGGAGTTGACCTTGCATTTTTCTGCTTTATTTTAAATTTATTTTGAATATTTTGATATAAAAATAATAAAATATTCTTATCACAACAACAAACCACGCCGGTGTTAATAAATTGTAGACGTTGTAAATTATAATAGACGACTAACATATTAAAATTACGTCGTTTAAAGTAGAAACCATGTCGGATATTTTACTGAACGACGTAAAATATTTATTCCACGACCCAAACACCGTCGTTAAAAATTAATATCCTAAAACCTTAAAACTAAATTATACAATTTAAAAAATTAAGTTTATAAAAGGTTTTATGGTTTTAAAGTCTAACATATACCCTAGACTACCCAAAAATTTTACTTTAAAAATAAACCCCAATAAATAACAACCCTAATCCCTAAACCCTAGACTCTAAACCCTAAACCATAAAACTAGAAGTGTTTTTATGACTCATCAAAACAATTTGGTTTTGGATGGTCATTTTAAATTTTTGTTATTCAAAATGAAGTTTTTCAAGGTTTATGTGGAAGAAAATATATCAATGACTTCATAGGAGTTGACTTTTCATTTTTCTGATTTATTTTAAATTTATTTTGAATATTTTGATATAAAAATAATAAAATATTCTTATCACAACAACAAACCACGCCGGTTTTAATAAATTGTAGACGTTGTAAATTGTAATAGACTACTAAGTCGTTAAAATGACGTCGTTAAAATGAGAAACCATGGCGGCTATTTAAATATACGACGTAAAATATATATTCCACGACTTAACCGTTGTAGTTACAAAGTACTACTCTGAACCCTTAAGAAATTGAAGATGTTGTAAACCATAAACGACTCAATTGTTCAAAGAACGTCGTCTAACAATCCTTTTACGTCGTATTTGTTTAAAACGAAACAACAAAATACGACGGTTTTTGACTTTATTAGGTCGTTGGAAAAGTATTACACGCCGGTTACGCAATTTGTATGTTTGTTTTTTTTTTTTAATTTAAGAAAACCTCAACAAATTTTTACATTACATATTATAGAGAAAATTTGTACATTATACATAAATATCAAGTGTTCAATAATTGCCCTGTTTAATAATTTGGAAAACAAACTCTGCCCATTCATTCCGGACTTCATCAATGGCTTCTTGGGGGTATGAAGCTTCCTGGTTTCCCTTGGCATACTGAATAAACAATGACTATTAGGGTTTATCAATAAAAAGAAATTCAATCACAGACGACGATATTTTTCATAACCGACGTAGTATATCTATTCAACGACGGTAATTTTACATGACCGCCGTTGATAATACAAAAAACGACGTGAAATGTATGAAGGTAATTTCTTCTTACCTTATTCTCAAACCCCAAGGAAGGATCCATGATGATGTCCCTCATGAAGCGCATAACGTAATACCCGCATTCGACACTGCTGGGTTGCTTTGGTGTGCCTGAGAGAGTTTTCCAAATTACATTTTTACGCCCAGCTCGGGCTATGTGGGTATTATACATTTTTATAGCACTGTTCACGATGTTTTTCGCCTCTTCGTCGACCACACGATGACCTGGCAGAGGATCCAGAAAATAGACGGTCTCCTTCTTTGCTCTTACAATCAGCAAGATCCAATGACGGCTGCACAAAATTAATATAAAAACGACGGTTATTTACAAAAAAGACGTATTATAATAGTTCACACGACGAAATAAAGTAGAAAACGACGACATTATATATTTATCACGACGATAAATAAATACCGACGCGGTTAGTAGTTTCAAACGACTCAATAAAATAAAACACCGACGTGGTTAGTTTATACGCTGTCATTTATTGAAAATCATAAAAACAAAATCCTAAGGAGACTAACCCCGGATTGTAAGGCATCATGAAAATCTGTTCACCGTCTGTCTTCTGAAGTCGAGCTGCTACCAGTCGTGATCTCTCAGCTATTGTGCCAGAGTTGGCACTAACTGTAGTAGGGTCGATAAAGCCAACCATGCTGCACATATTTGCTTGTTTCAAAACATCGTGTAAGTACCTAAATACATAAAATAATATAAACAAGTCAGCACAAAAAAAAAATACGACGGTTATGTATAACAAAACGACGTATTATAATATTTCACACGACGTACTGAAATAGATGAGGACGTTATAATATATTTATCACGACGGTACACACTAACGACGTGGTTAGTTAGTTAAGACGACGAAATATATAAACCAAAGACGTATTATTTTAGAATTACGAACCTCATATATACAGCCACCACAGTAGCTCCAATTTCTTCCATGCCTGCAAATTGTGTAATATCTTCATGCAGGAGGAAGGTATCGCGATCACCACCAAACACCTCCTTATCAATTGTAAATTGCAGGAGCTTATCCTCAGGAAGGAGTGCCGTTTCCACATAACGACAAAGGCTTTTTAAAGAAGATGGCGCCTCCATATTTGAATAATCACCAACTTCAATAACCTGTTTAAAGAAATAAAAAAAAATGACGTGGTAATTCAATAAAGACGACGGTTTAAGGAAAAACACGTCGTCTGAAAAGAATTTAAACGACGGTGAAAAACCGTCGTAATGAATATTTTATTACGTCTTAAAAAAATACCGCCGTCTACGTTTTAAACAAACGACGGTTTAAAGAAAAATAACGACGCCTGAAATTTTGAAAAACAAATAAAAAAGGCAAAATTATGTGAACATACCTTGTCGTCATGCTTTTCTTCATCTTTTTTCTCCTTTTCTTCTTCCTTCTCTTCATCTCTTTTTTCTTCTTCCTTCTCTTCTTCTTGCTGATGTCCCCCATTTTTGGCATTATCATCCTCATAATGGAGGGATTTCACCTCACCTCCAGAGCAGCTAGCTTTGTCAGACATAGGATTTTTGGGGCTTTGGCTAATTTTTTGTTTAAGCATGCCTGGATCAAAATTAGGAATTAATTGGGAAAGCTGACTAAGGAAATGCTCCCTCTCAGCCTCTACCAATTGTTTTGTTCTAGCCTCCATCCTTAAGGCCTCTTCCTTTGCCTTAGCCTCCATCTTTTTAGTCTCTTCTTGAAGGAGAACTCTTAAACTCTCCTTCAAACGGTCGTCAAAGCTAACCTTCTGTGGTTTGGGTAAATTGAAATACTGCCTTGGGGAAATCCCAGCACCTACTCCTCTCAATCTGCCAGGATGCTCGGGGCCCAAAGCCATGGTCAGCAAATCTTTGCTGCCATCTACTCTGACTTTGCCTTCCGAGACTTGTTTCTGCAATTCATCCTAAAACAAAGATATACAAAAAACACGACAGTTATTTATATACAAACGACGTATTATATAATTTCACACGACGCAAAAACATATAAACCGACGTTATTATAACTTATCACGACGGTAGTTATAGCAACGACGTCTTATGCTATAATTACTGAAAACATAGTGATTCCTATTTAGACCTTTAACGACGTTATTTAAAAAGTGTCGACGTGGTAATATAATTCACACGACGCGAAGATGAACCACCGACGTCTTATGCTATAATTACTGAAAACATAGTGATTCCTATTTAGACCTTTAACGACGTTATTTAAAAAGTTTCGACGTGGTAATATAATTCACACGACGCGAAAATGAACCACCGACGTCTTATGCTATAATTACAGAAAACAGAGTGATTCCTATTTAGACCTTTAACGACGTGTTTTAAAAAGTTTCGACGTGGTAATATCATTCACACGATGAACAAATATAACATAAGACGTAATAAGAATTTTTGACAGTTTAATAAAAATTTAAAACAGAGTGAGTAGGCTTACAATTAATTTTGCTTTTTCTGCCACCTTTGGATCGGGGATGTTACCATGTTTGTCCTGTCTAGCTCTCTTCCATAAGGTAGATCGATCAATTTCTACCCCAGGCATGGTTTCCTCCAATTGATCCTCCAATCCAACATATCCTTTTCGAGACAATCGATGATTGTACTCGAGTTTCTCCCTAATCTGTGCATGTTGAGAATGCACAGACTCAAAATCTTTTGAAAGCCTTGAAGCTACAAAGGCATCCCATTGTGCTTTCTCTATGAATTTATAAGTTTCCGGGGGATGGCTTAATTTCTCCTTGTCATTGGTGTATGGAAGGATATAATGCCTCGTTAGTGTAGACTTGAAATCCTTCCATTTCTTGGCAGCTGAAGTTAAAACAGATTTCTTGCCCCCTTGACCTACGACAAAAGCCATGTCAACTGCCTCCCATATCTGCTCCTTAACATCCTTGGGGATTTGGGACCATTTCTTGTCCACAAGGGGAACTCGGGAGCGTGCCAAGACACCAATGTACGACTGCATTTCACTATGTGCTTGGCCAATACCTTTCCCCCTTTTATTGTACTCAACAATTGGCCTCAGTTTCTGAAGCTTTCTTTTCACAACACGAGGCATTGTGCTCATACCTCGACCAGTCTTTGAATCATCAGAGATTGTTGTCTGGCTTTCTGTCTCAGCAGATGATGAAGCAAACTTCATCTTCTTCGAAGACTTCATCTTCTTCGAAGACTTCATCTCCTTCGAAGACTTGTCTTGAGGAGCTACCATTCCAAGCTTCTTGGAGCCAGAATCCTTAGTTTGTTGTTGAGAAACCATTTTAACAGACAAAACTGCAAATGAAAATATTTCAGAAAAAGATTAAGAACACAAACGACGGTTATTAATAAAATACGACGTATGATACGATTTTAAACGACGTCAATAGTAATAAACCGTCGTGGTATTTATGTTCATACGAGTTTAAAACCATTATTTATATAACGTCGTGGTATTTATGTTCACACGACGTCAATAGTAATAAACCGTCGTGGTAAAACCATTATTTATATAACGTCGTGGTATTTATGTTCATACGACGCCAATAGTAATACACCGTCGTGGTATTAACATTCACACGACGTAAAACAATACTATCGTCTATATTAGATTCCAACCCTAGTTTCTTTTTCTTTATATTTTATCAAATAAGGGAAAAACAAAAACCATTGTTCAGAGAAATCAAACCTGCAATTAAACAAGCAAATAAAAAAAAAGACTATTATTTTAAAAACAACTTTGTCAATTTTCAGACGACGCTAGAACGACTGACGAACCGTCGTGGTCTACATATTTAACCACGTAAATAAGAACTACCGTCGCCTTATTTAGTTGAGGTAGTTGTCTTCAAAGTTGGAAACTTTCCCTCTTTGTCTGTATATTTTATCAAACTTGGAAAGAAGTAAAATGATTTTGGCCAGAAAAAAAGGTAAAAAGATTTTTCAAACAAAAAACGTATGAGCATGCAAAACAGTAACAAAAATAGTGAAAATGAAAGTTTACCTTTTGCGTGCAATGAAAGCAAGAGGAAGACGATCGATGTTTAAGTTCAGAGACGACGAAGAAGACGAGAGGAAGACGATGAGATACTCTGACAGTGCTCTGACAGGAAAAAAGACGAAAATTTTCTCTGGGAGATTGAAATTTTTAATCGGGTTTGGAAACAGTGCATGTGTAAGTCGAAAAGTTGCTTATATATAAAACCATTTCAAAAAAAAAATACGGCAGTTACATATAACTACGTCGTTTTTAAATAACACGACGCAATATTTGTTATGTGCCGTGGAATCCTTTCATTTAACGTCGTTATGTTTAATATAACCGACGTGGATTTAAATAAAATAAGAATATAAGAACAACGACTGTTTTTGTTTTACTGTCGTCGTTTTTAGTCGTCTTAAGTAATACTAAGACGACGTAATATATTTGTTGAGCGACGTTGATTTTTTAAACGTCGTTAGGTGTAATATAACCGCCGTTGAAAATTGTCTTTCTGATTGCAAATTTGCAAAGACGTTAGGTATAATTTTTGTAGATACACAAACGCACACACATCATCAACTTCCAA
>NC_047656.1:6429149-6503134 GCF_902201215.1 Prunus dulcis | reverse complement strand
AAATTGTCTCTCTGATTGCAAATCTGTGTCATCTGTTAAGATTATGATGTGGAACAGAATTCCATCTGTTAAGATTTCGTAACCCTTGGGTTCTCAGAAAAATCTGATTATGTCGGCGGTTTTCTATATAAACCGTCGTGGTTATTTCAATTCTTGTCATTAAGTAGATCTACCGGCGTAGGATAAGAAAATCAAAGAAAAAAATTGTTAACAAAAATTCATATTAAGACGACAGTTTAAATTAAATGTACGACGTATGAAATGAATAAATACGACGTTAAATTTTATAGTACAATTTAAAGATAACGTCGTAGAACTATATGATAATGACGTCGATATATTTATATTTTGCGTCGTTGTAAATTATTTTAATACGGCGATATTTTTTATTTTAAAGACGTGGATTTGTTTGTAATTATACTGCGTCTTATACGAAAACCTCGTCGTGTTATTTTATGAGTAAAAACGGCGGTTTTTATTGAAATCGTCGTCTTTAATTTCTACGTCGGTCGATTCATAACTTCCGCCGTTCTTTGTTGGCTTTGATTTTACACTGCGGAAATCTGTTTCAAATAGACGTCGGTTGTTTAATTAGGTACGTCGTTGTTTTTGAACAACCATTTGAATCTCCATTTTTTAGTTGTCTAAGGTGGTATTACACGACGGTGTTTTTAGAACCGTCGTCTTTTTATAAACCACGGCGGTTTTCACTTAGACCGTCGTTGTTTTCTGGTCGTCTTTTTCACTTTTTGTAGTAGTGTTTGGTAAATTGTTGGCGTGTTTTGCTATGAGAATTGATGCTTAAAATCCTCCCAATTCTTGTATGCAAATTGGGCATGGACAACTCCTTTAGAGAGATGAGACTCTACTGAATTCGAAATCCATGATAGTATCATGCTGTTGCATTGTGCCCATACGGAATAGTCACTTGGCTTTTCGTCCTCCGAAGAGGGTTTGATGGATCCATCAATGAACCCAATTTTATTTTTGGCTCATAGGGAATGAAGCATTGACTTGGTGCAGGAGGAATAATTAGCGCCATTCAGTTTTTCAGAAACAAGTACATGGCCAGGGTGATTTGAAGGATGAACATAGTATGGATTTGATAATTCCATACCAGGGTTGCTGGAATTGTTTGTGTTGGGATTGGATGTTTGTTTGTCTGTCATGGTGTTTGTATTTTGCTAGGGTTTGATGATGTGGATCGAAGAGCCTGTAATGATACCAAAATAAGAAAGAGCTAGGTAGTTCCTGGGATTGATATATGGAAGAATATATGAAATAATAATATGGCTGAATGCTTTCTATGTATTGATAGAGGCTATGTAGCACATATATATATATATACAAATACAAGTGGTAAAGTCAAATCCTAATTCTAATGCTATAAAGCCGTACGTGATCCACAATACACGGAATAGCCTTTCCTAGTTTAGATAAATACAATATTATACATTAATTACAATATATTCTTAATACTACCCTCTCTCTCTCTCTCTCTCTCTCTCTCTCTCTCTCTCTCTCCTTCCCCTATGTGTTCTCCCTCTCCCTCTCTTCTATACCCACCCCCAAGCCTTGCCCACAACCCAGCCTCAAGCCCTGCCCACAACCCACCCCCCAGCCACACCCCCACACCTCTGAGCCTTAGCCACGGCCCAACGCCAAGGCCCCCTCCACGACCCACTCTCTGCTTCTCTCGCTTCCCCCTCTCTTGCTCTCTATCCCTTTCTTCCTTTCCTTCTCCCTCTCCTGTTGGTTATTACTCTATCTTTTTTAATGATTTTCTCAAATTTTAAATTTTGTTATAAAATGAACTGGAATATGTACGAATATTGAGCTGCACGTAAAGTAGATGAGACACAACATTTAACGAGGTTCGACTATGCCTACGTCCTGGAGAGCAGCAGCAGTAACTTTTCCACTATATAAAATAATAGGGCTACAACTTTAGTGTTTACAATATGTGTAGCTCACTGAATTGTCTCTCTTGGAGAATTTCTCTCTGCTCTCTTTCCTCTCCACTCACTCACCCTCTTTCTTCCTTCTCTTCCTCTTCTCTAAGCCCCCTTTTCTCCTGATGGAGGTATCTATTTATAGGCCAAAGACATTGGCTGTTCACTTCATAAGTATTTGGCCTCACTCGAATAATTGGCAAACAAACATCATTAATATTCTTCAATCAATTGGGTAGTGGGGCTTGCCATTTTGGGATCCACATTGTTGACTTTACAACACTCCCCTTTGGATACCACAAATGATATGTTAGTTGCATCATTAAAGACTTGCTTGAAGAAAACCTAGTGAGGTAGAAAACTGATGGAAGGAAGAAAGAAGAGTACAACAATCTGTATAGCATACTTCTGGATGCTCCCCCTGATTAATATCTCCCCATGATGTCTTCATGACTATCTTTTGGAGTGAGAATCTTTCGGAGTGAGTGGAGGATGTAGCCATTAACAATTCTCGTAGTTGAGTAAGTAAATATATTTCCAGTGAGCTATCTCTATGTAAATCATAGAAATTTTCAGAGTCTGCTTTTCCAACAAAACTTGGGCTATTTGTAAGTTCACTTGAAAGAATATGCCCGTACATGGTGTTATGCGGAGATAGCATCAAATATACCTCACATCATCCCAAAATGATGGTGATGGAGTTGAGCTCTATCTGAAAAATATGATGTCCGGTCCAATATACTTCCGAAAAATCCTTAAAGTGTCCAACGGATAATCCTCATAAAAATGCTTCAATACTTTCTTAGTATAAGCAAGAATCTCGTTGGCATAATGCTCGATCTTTAAGTCGAGACAAATATTTCTTGAACTCTTCAGAAGCTTTAATGTGTTGCAAACACATTATAATCAATATACTCACCGAGGCAATTTATGCACATTAACATTGAGTACAGATTTTGTGCTTCAGGCACATGTCCTTCAGGGACTTGCTTCATGCAATTTCAATCCTTTCAAGGATTTTGTTTAAAGGGATTAAACTTTATGACACATTATATAGCTTTAACCCAGCTATTTATACATCTTTAGGGAATTACTTCTGGTGATATGCTCCGTGCATTTAATAACCCTTAAAGATAACATGTTGGTCTCCGTAAATGTGCAATAAAGGGGCACAATTGAATCTATAAATATGGAGAAAACCCAACATTCCTTGTTTATGCCAAAAACATTGTGTCATACAAAGTAGGTATATTCCCTTTTATTCCGAACACCCAAGTATAACTTTCAGTATTAACAAATTTTGGGGTTCGTACTGTGGGTTTGTTCTTTCACGTTCATTCTCATCTATAATGGAATTGCCTCATTCCATTTTGGCCAATGATATTGTCGACATTTAATAATTGAACGTGGTTCCAATCAACACAGCCCATTGATGATTTGAGTAGCTACTCCAAAATCAAAATTTGTCATTCATCAATTCATGATCCCACCATTCTCATGTGCATGCGCATACATCAATTATAAGCATTTCTTTGCTTTTGGGTACCCAAGCCACTTCAGGGGGCTTTTATTATGTGAGAATGTGGATTATAACCTCCAATGGAGCGTTATTTTATAGTAGGGCGTGGATAATCTCCATTTAGGGAGTTGGAACATTTAGAACCCATATATCTGTCATGCTGCAGGCATGCCACAGATTAATACATACATGTCAATTAATTTCTGGGACTTTAACCCATATTATGGGACTTTAACCCATATAATTTGCTACGCATTAGGCGTGCACAATATCAATATTGACATGTCAAAGGATTGTCCTTTCGGGACTTCAATCCACATCATTTGCTACGCAACAGGCATGCATCATATTGATCACTGCTATACCCATATTTTGTTCTTATGGGACTTTAATCTGTGCAGTGTATTATCAATGTATCCAACTTGCAATCTGTAAAATTTTGCATTAATAATTCATGGATACATACAAGCCATTCTTTTGGAACGGACTTATCTCCCCATTTGGTTACCTTTCAAGATAAAATATCAAATAAGTATATAAGCATAAAATAACACAAGTATTGCTTACATCCTTAGGTGGGAGAAACTTTTCTCAAGTATCATTCAAGCTCATATCGGCCCAGTAAATATAATGTAGCGCTTGATGATCTAGTTATATCCTGCAAGAGCAAAAATCACAATTCTTTTGCCTCTGTCAAAACAAATAACCCTCAGAGTTAGGATCACTTCATGGATTCTTTCTTCGGATGTTCATTCTAAAGAAATAAAATCTCTTATGAACAGAGAGTTACAAAAAGAGAAAAAATGCAAAAAATTGTGATATTGATTGCAAGATAAGGTAAGCAATCAAGGAAGGAAGCTGGTGGGAGCAGACAACAAGCTCTCATTTCTCCTAGTCTAGAAGGACCTCAGGAGATTAGAGCATAAGGTCGCCTTCACAGTTCCCTGATGTAGCGGAAACTTGATCAGGGATAGTCTCGCTTCCTGAATGGATGATCAGAGATAGTCTTGCTTCTCGGGCATATTGAGTGCTCACTGATAAGAAAAACAAGTAGATATCGCATCACTAGGTATGGAGAAAACTGGATGTCTTCTACAAAGAAAATTTCGTTAGTAACACATTTATACACAAATACAATGAATAGGTAGAACCGGTGAATTTCAAATTAACCATAGGAAAATTGCGAGATTCTCGGGGTACTTTTGAAAAAGTAGCTCCGTGAAATCCGCAAAGCAAGATCGGCTTTGACGAAAATAATACTTGAAAACGCCGAAAGTGCCGACAGGCATTATTAGAGGCCGCGTGAAGTTTTGGAATCTGGGAAAGAAAAAGATAATATGGGGATCCGAGAAGATATTGGGATCCTGGAAATGTTGCCACATTTTCGTCTATAGATATTGCCTTTGCAAAACTTGATTGAGCAACTGCGTTTCAACTCAACTTTGTTTCAACTCAACTTCCTTCATTTTCTGAAACTTTAGTTTTTCTAAGACTTTCTTCGAAACCTTCTTAAAATGGCTTCCTCTTCTTCCTGCCCAAATTATTTCAATTTAAATGATGCTCCCACAACAACCAGTGACGCCAAAGTTTGGCGCCCATCCTTTGTATCCCAAAATCGTCATCTCACAGTTAATGATTCTGTGATGATGAATGATGCTACTGCTGTCATAGTAGCTAGGAATTTCATTACTCCAATGGATGAAATGTTGTTGACAGGGAGGTCTGAGGAAGAGGCTATTGATGACTCAATGGCTTTTAGCATTCAGAGTGCTGCTTCTGTTTCTAACATGGCTGATCGTTTGCATGCTAGAGCAAACGAGGTTCAGAAGCTAACAACTGAAAATTCGTCTCTTCAAAGAATGCTTCATGAGTCTCAACAAGAGGTTGAGAAACTTAAAGGAGAGAATAATGCCTTGTTGAAACTGGTGAGTTCGTACTCTGCTGATACACTGAGAAGGCTAGACATGCTGCAGGTCTCCAATGAAAGAATTTTGGGAGACCACGAGAGGCTCATGGCTAAGCTTAAGAGGAGTCGTCCTCTTCCTTCAGAGGCTTCCAGAACATAATGTAATTTTATAGATTTTACAGGGCCTGCACCTTCATTGCAGGTGGAAAAAATCTATCTGTTGTATGCTCCTTTCCTGTTATAATAATTGCGCACATTCTTAAACTTGCACCTGTGGTTTTTACGTCTTTTCAAAATGACGGTTTGGAACCTTGTGCCTTATAGGTTCAAATAACCACATCGACTCTCCCAAATTTCATATTTCAATGCATGTGAGCCCGTAACTTCTGGACCGGGCTAAACACAAACTCAGAATTTATTCGCCCTTTTCAAATGGACATGAAATATGAATTGAGTAAAAGCCACGATAATATCGCAATATAGTAGTGAAGAGCATTAACTACTATATACCCACAACTTCAAGTTCAGGATCTCTCATATATTTGGATCCATGGGCTTCCGGCCCAGATATAACAAAATATGTGGGGAGCCTCAATTCATCATTTGAGGTTTATATTGATATTATCCATTTCACGGTGTATTCTTAACAACCGGATTCACAAAATATATTTCTTCCTTGAGGTGTCGATTATAACAAAATCGAACTTTATTAAATTCATCATTCTCTTATGCCAAAGAAATATGTGGTGTACCACAATTTGCAATAATACCTCAAGGGTTGTCCATTTAACTGTTGGAACTTTAGGTTCTCAACATTGTTAGATTTTGAACTTCAGGCCAAAATCACATATTCTCATGGTATGGATATTCAATCCCCTTAGATTTTGAACTTCGGGCCAAAATCACATATTCTCATGGTATGGACATTTTTACAATTTTCTGTACATATTTCGGGACTTCAAGTCCTTACATAATTGTCCATATTTTGAGGAACTTCTGGCATCTCATTTAATTGCTCATCCATGAGTTTAAGGAACTGCAGGTTCCCTTTTGTATATAGTGACGGTTTACCCAAAATGGTTAATATTTATGCATACGTCACTATTCATGTATACGGTACTATTCATCAAGTCATGAATACATATCTATTCATGTGTATAGTACATTTGCCAGTACAGTTATTATTCATGTGTACGGCACTTTTAACCAATACGGTACTGTTACATCATCAAGGAACTCTAGGTCCTTATTTACATGTCAAGGATCAAGGATCTTCAAGTCCAATCTCTTGTTTACAAGTATAGTACCGGAGAGACTGCCAGCTCTCATATCATTATCATCATCAAGGATCTTCAGGTCCTGATGTAATTGTATGATGAGGATCAAGGAACTTCTGGTCCTGATCTGCATACTGTAAAAACTCATCATACATCACAATTAATCCATAAAATAAATTACTGTTAAATAAATTACTGGTATGGACGATAAACCCGCACCATACTTTAAATAAATGTAAATATGCGGTAAATTAAATTCGTAAATTAAATTGCTTGTTGTATGGACGTTAATCTGCACCATACCTTAAATAAAATTAAATGTGCGGTAAAGTAAATTCATAAAGTAAATTGCTTGTTGTATGGACGTTAATCCCGCACCATACCTTAAATAAAATTAAATGTGCAGTAAAGTAAATTCATAAAGTATGAGGGTTAATTCCACATCATACTTTAAGTAAAAGTAAATGTGCGATAAAGTAAACGTGCTTGTATGGGCACTAATTCTGCTCCATACATTTAAATAAAAGTAAAGGCATGGACGATAAACCCGCGCCACCCTTTTAAACAGATATTGTTGTATGGGTAATAAACCTACACCATACAGTAAATAAATTGTATTGGTAATGAACCTACACCATACAATAAATAAAGTAACTATGTGGATAAAACCGCCACTATATATATTCATAAAGTATATCAGTATTATAAATAAATAAATATATATATATATATACACACACTTTATATAACGTGTTATATTATATTACCACCTTTCAATATTAATATTATAATTATATATATATATATAAGATAACCATATATAAAAGTAAACAATAATCGAATGATAAGGATGTGTTCTGTGTATATGCATGCTCCCAATTGCATATGTTCTTTTCTTTTTGCCATTATAATATATTAAACCAAAAACAGCTTTCCAACATATCTTATCATATTAAATTGGTTTTGTGCATGTTTGAATTCAAGCCTCTGCTTTTCCAATGTCACCAGTACACCTGCACTAACCTTACTATGTATTAAATATTGTAAAGAAATAATAAAATAATGGAAAAGTTTAGAGACAAGGAGCTTATCCTTCTAGTTGGTTTGCTCGTATATCTCTCTAGCAGACCACAGCTCCTTCACTACTTTTCTTCCTTACATCAACATAATGGTTAGTAGTATAAATAATAGTGTAGCACAAAAATTATACATGAGAGCTTCTCGTGCTGATAACGTGTTATAAAATGAACTGGAATACGTGCGAATATTGAGCTGCACGTAAAGTAGATGAGACACAACATTTAACAAGGTTCGGCTATGCCTACGTCCTCAGAGAGCAGCAGCAGTAACTTTTCCACTATATAAAATAATAGGGCTACAACTTTAGTGTTTACAATATGTGTGGCTCACTGAATTTTCTCTCTTGGAGAATTTCTCTCTTCTCTCTTTCCTCTCCACTCACTCACCCTCTTTCTTCCTTCTCTTCCTCTTCTCTAAGCGCCCTCTTCTCCTGATGGAGGTATCTATTTATAGGCCAAAGACATTGGCTGTTCACTTCACAAGTATTTGGCTTCACTCGAATAATTGGCAGACAAACATCATTAATATTCTTCAATCAATTGGGTAGTGGGGCTTGCCATTTTGGGATCCACATTGTTGACTTTACAACAAATTTTTATTTATTATGGATTTTAAGTTTCAAAATATATTATCTTTTTTATTTAAGGGCATATGACTTTATATCGTTGGATGTGTGGGCTTCACATATACACCACATTAGCAATTTAACGGAATTTTTTTACAGAATCTCACAGCAGGACCAATGTGATAATTTTCTGAACCTCACAGACCATTTGTGATTTTGTTTTTAAATTTTAAAAGCCTTATATATTTACTACAATTCTAGTCTTCAGATTTCACCTTTTATTTGATATTATTTTTTCATCTTAGGGGAAGATAGACACAGCCCATGTTATATAAAAGATTCTGAGTTTGTGCCTTAAGTCTTGAAAAAGAAAACAACAATACTGGCCAGTCACTAAGGGCCATTCGGTAATGTTTTTAGAGCCTGTTTTCTGTTTTTCACAAATACACGTTCAGTGCATCGTTTTCGTTTTCCCTCACAAAACGTTTTCTGAAAACAAATCTAACTTTGTGAATAAAAGTTGAAAACGAAAAAAAGTTGTTTTCAGTGATTTCGTTTTCAGTGTTTTCTGAAGACACAAGAATGCATCCCATCAACAACTCTAGCTCTCTCTCTTGACAACCGATAAACCCACCAACAGGAACAACACCCATCTTCTCCGACCCAAAATAACACAAATATGCAAACTAAGAAAAAAATATAGAGGAAGAAAAAAAGAAAAGAAAAATAGAGACGGGAAGAAGAACCACCGCATACCTAGCTCAACCACCATCATCACCCAATCAAACCACCACAACCATTAACTATGGAGAGAGAGAGAGAGAGAGAGAGAGAGAGAGAGAGAGAGAGAGATGGGTGGGTGTATGGGATTCATGTCATGGAAGGAAGGAGGAGTGGGTGCAGCCTGGGAAGGAAAGGAAGAAGAAAAGGGGAAGAAAGAAGGAAACAGGAAGAAAAAGAGAAACAGCGTTGCGAAGGAAAAGAAGAAGAAAAGAGGAGGAAAGAGAGAAAAAGAGAAAAAGAAGAAAAAAAGAAAGAAAAAAGAAAGGTGATAAGATAGTTTTTGAGCTTTAATTTTCTTTCATTGTTTATAATAATTTTAGCCTCTAAAAATATAATAATTAAAAAAAAATTAGAACTGAAATTAGCAAAAATACACCTGAAAAACAATTGTACTACCAGACATGTTTTCATTGTTTTTGTGTTCTAAAGATGTTTTCTAATTAATCTACCAGACGCATTTTCATTTCCTGAAAACGCAAATTTATTTTCTTGTTTTTATTCTCTGAAAATACTCTCAGAAAACGTTACCAGACGGGCCCTAAGTTTTTATTAAATTTTGGGCGAATTTAGCAGTGCCTTTGAACCTAGCACCTTCTTCTGATTCGCTCCCTTAACTTTCAATTTGATTCAAAGCCCTTCTAGTCCCTTAAAACGTGCCAATTTCAATTTGTTGACCTCTTCTAGGGTTTTGTAAGTATAAAACAAGCTTGAATTCCACAAGCAAGCCAGTAGTAATATTCTAATCTAGTTTTGCACCGAACGTCCTTATTGGAGAAAATCTATATATATATATATACATATATATATTGTGCATGTCATCACATAATTATCTTACCTGAGCTGACCTGTATGTAAAAGCTTTCCATGCAAAGAAATACTGGCATCCATTCCTCTTCTTAAAAGCAGCAACAATTACTTGAGCCAATCTAACCAATGGACTGCCTCCTGATTTTAATTTTATATAAAGTGGAGAACCTATCACAAAAGCCACACCCAATAGAGCCACGGAAATAGTAGGGATGCCAAGACCCCATCTCCATCGCATATGCTCTTGAATGTAAACCACAATAATTAAAGCTGTTAGGGTAGCTATATTCCCATGCTAAAATAGTACCAATTGAAGAAATTCCAATTTTATTGAGCATGACGACTTTTATATTTGTGTTGGAATTTTAATAAGGTTTTAAAAATTTAACTGTTTTATTTATTTAATTATTTTGATTGTTTTATTTTATTTATTGTGGGGTTATTAATATTTAATATTCAGGTTTTATTTCTATATTGAATGCTTTAATTTTTTGGTTGGTGAAAGTTACATGTTATTGGATGCCTATAAAAGGCCACTCCTCCTTCACATTTGTAACAACCTCAATATACCATCAGAATATCACATAGCACAATCACCACCACAAACTAATTCTCTCCTTTTCTACTTTTATATATATTCTCTACTTTATATTATTCTTTTGGCAATCGTCTGTGACTTGGATACCTATATCCGTCTATGAATTGTGACTTGGATACCTATATCCGTCTATGAACGTGCTTATAGTGGATCTTGAGTTTGTGTACAAGGGGTAGTATCTTGGAGTCTTGTAGACCGTCAGTATCTGCATGTAGGGAGGCTACAAAGGCTTTAGGACAGCGTCTTTGACGTGCTTCACTATACCAAACTGACCTTCTTACTTATAATTTATTTTTCTTTTACTTATCTATTAATTTATTTTCTTCAATTTCATTGTACCTTAAAAGTTTTCCACTTTGTTTATTTGTTATTTATAAATAAATGTTTTGTATTTGGCTTTACAGAAAAGGAAAACTATATTTTTTCATAACAATTTGTACATGTCAAATTGGTCAGCAGCAAAGGTAACTACGCATGGCCTAATGCTGCCGGAACCGAGTGACGTAGGGAGAACAGATACAGAGGATCCATAGCTGTGAAGTTGATGCTTCCTTGCAATTCACTTGTGTTGGATATGGCGGAGGGCGAAAAGATGGGACTAGCGTTGATATTGTGGTTAGTATACTACTAATCCTAGCATGTTTTTAAGGGTAGTGATTTTCACACTCCCAGTTTAGCTTCAGGCGCATTCTAAATTGTGTCATATAATTTTTATAGACTCACAAAGGGAGTGTGATAAGCTCAACATGGAGTGTGAAAATCGCTACCTGTCTTCAATCAATGACTAGTGGCTTATTGGAGAGAGAGAGAGAGAGAGAGAGAGAGAGAGCAGTTCATAGATAATGGAAGCTATGGTGATTGTCCAAAATCGACCAGCAAAAGAGTCGGCAATCAAAGCACCAATTAGTGGCATGAAACTAGCCATTCCCATGAAATTGCTAAGGGTATTGGAGGCCTTCACTAGTGGCATGTTGAGCTCCTGGATACGTTATCATTTGCCATGAAATCCAGTACTAGCAAATCTGTCACATATATGATGCCTCGTTATTTATAAATTATGTGTTCAATTTCAAATCTATCACATATATGATGCCTCGTTATTAAAATTACTATAATGCCACGTTATTAAAATTACTATAATGCCATGTTATTGAAATTACTGTGCTAATTGAAGTGTTGCAATTACTGTGCTAATCGAAGTGTTGCTAGATTGAATAAATGACATTTTTTTGCATATGTGGAGTGTGCATGGTCTCTTGTATTTGAGTTCAAATTTCCCTCTCTGGTGTAAGTTAGAATATACCCCTCAATTTATAATTTGGTTCAAAGTTAAAAATTCTATAAAAATTACAGAGGCATCTTCAAGCTCTTAGCTTCACTCTCCAATTGGCCTTGCACATAAATTCCACTAAAAAATTGCATTTCTATTGAAAACAGATTAAGTGCTCCGGAAAGACTTCTTTGCTTCTTCAGGTTTAAGGCCCCAAGCAATTCCTTTTCTTTGATGACTGCAAAGACAACATGGGAAACATATTAGTTAGTTTGCACCTTAGGCAATTTTGGCTTTGTAATCAATTTTTAGCAAACTTTTTATTTACTTCACGTTTTGTGAAAAATAATCTAATTAGTTCATATATATAGAATAAACTAAGGCACTAACAAATATAGATTAGGGATAACAAATGTGCAAAAGATGTCCTTATCATCATACTACCTATATATTAGGTACTTATTTTTTAGGAAAACATCATCAATAATTCTCGGTAAAGTTAAAATTATTGGAATAGTTATGGGCATAGGAGGAGCTATGGTGTTCAGTTTCTACAAAGGCAAAGAGACCCATACTCATGGGGAGCCATACAAAAGTCCTCAAAGTCTTTTGTGGGGATGCATGCTATCATTGGGTGGTTGCGTCTCGTATGCATTATGGTTTATAGTTCAGTTCAGTTCAGGTTAGGTTTCTTTATTTCCTTTGTTTTCGTATTAGCTGTTTTTTCTTGTTATTTATGTATTTCATTTTATCAGTGCAGGATATTGAAGAATACACAAGTCCCACATCAGAAATTTAACAAAATAGAAAGTCCCATATAATAAATGGTTCCACTCCTAATAACATCAAGGCCTTTTGTATAAAACCTCACACCTTCTAAACAGGTGGTTAAGTTGGGGACAATATCGATGTTGCTAGTGGTGGGTCAATAGTCCATCCCTATGAAATCTTAACATAGTATCAGAGCGGATGGACTATACGCCATATTGTGGGCTAATAGTAAAGATGAATCTGATTCTCAACCCACATCAGCTGAGGAGATGCCAATTCACACAAGTATTGCACAGGCCTAAAGCTAGGCCATATTTGATAATGTTTGGACAAATGGAAATGTATTATCCATAGATGGGGAATTACACCCAACTCGGCTGTAAAAGACATAAAGCTCGGCCATAAAAGACAAATTGAAATGTATTACCCATTGATAAACATGGATGAGAGCTTGATGTCTTCTATGTTTTTTATGGACACACTGGGTGTAATTCCCCATCTATGCGTAATACATTTCCATTTGCTAAACATTATTAAACATGGTCGAGCTTTAGGCATGTGCAATACTTGTGTGAATTGGCATCTTCTCAACAGATGTGGGTTGAGATTCAAATTTTTCCTTACTATTAGTCCACAATATGGCATATAGTCCAGCCACAATCAGCAACCCTCCTAGTATGCTGAGATAAGATGAATTAGCGAAAGCCCGGCAAAAGTAGTAATTATAAACTTTTTTTAAGTGAGTGACTTTCATAAAGATGACAAATTCTTAAATACTTTCATAGAGTTGATAAAAGTCACTAGTAAATTGACAAGACTTTTGCTCTTAATAATTAGCCTTAAAAGTATGAAAATGTCATTCATTTAACAAGCTTTTTAAAAGTCATTAACTTTTTGAATACCGTCAAACTTTTAAATACTTTTTAAAAGTCATAACTGAATACCACCAAACTTGTAAATACTTTTTAAAAGTCACAATTGAATACCACTAAACTTTTAAATACTCTTTAAAAGTCTAAATTGAATACCTCCAGACTTTTAAACTCTATAAAAGTCATTAAAAGTTTGAATTGGATACACCCCCTAAGTCTCCAAGGTAACAAACTAATTAAATAACAAAGACAAGAAATTCCAAACAATGGCTTGGTGGATTAAGAAAATAATAGATAAGTCATACCTTCCTGTATGTAACTTCTCATCAAGTAGGAAAGAGTCTGCAAGTGCAAGCATCACAAGCAGCACAGACTGAAAAACCGAAACAAAAAATGGCCCTTCCGTCTTTATACCCCATGTCATTAGGATCACAGCAAGTCCTGAGATCATGATTCCCTAAATAAAATCAAATAGGAATATAGAAACTCATATCTGGTTCCAACCAAATTCAAGTATTTTTGGAAAATTGCACAACACTTTTAATTAATAGTGACATTATTATATTCAAAGTAAACTTTTCGGCACTAATATAAAAAATAAAAATAAAAATAATCACCGAATATGAAGTTGTAAGTACCAACTTCCATTAATTCCAGTCCCTTTCCACGCAGTGGAAGAAAACTATAGATTGAATTGATGCCATCAGGGACATTAGAGCTGTGATTGAGTAAGGATAGGGGAAATTCTTAATCTGATTTTCCTGCATTGATAAAATGAAATACATTAGAGCTGTGCTTGAGTAAGAAGATCAATATGCGTTGACCACATGTTGATCTCTTTTCCTCTGCAGAAACTGAACACCATAGCTCCTCCTCTGCCCAGAACTATTCCAATAATTTTAACTTTACCGGGAGTAGTTTGTAGAGACAATTTCTCTATCCTGAAATATAAAATTAAATTAATGGAAATTAGTTAAACATTATACAGATTATATATAAAAAGAGCTTTGCTAGGATATTATCTGAAAATTACCGCTAGCGCAATATCTGTAAGCACGTCAATTAAATCAATGAAGTGTATTTTAATAAATAAAATTAGAAAAATAGAAACTAGTATTTTATATGACGTGGTATGTACACATCAGTTGCTACATTATGAGATATGAAATTATGGTATAAAAATGTGATAAGATTAATATTATTCTTTCTTAAAATATTAGGAGATAAACACATAAGAAGCATTTTTTATCGAAAACACATAAGAAGCATAGGTGAGTGTAAAAAGTTACAAACATGATTTTTTCTATTTTAATGCCCAAAAAAAAAAAAACTAACAAACAAATCCCTAAGTTTATGTCAATTACCATTTGAATGACAATTTTTTAAAAAAATGGGAAAATTATGATTTTTCATTAGACTCATAAATCCAAATTCCTACGAAAGAGTTACATATTACGAATAAAAGAGTCAACTTCAGCATTAACCTATTATATATCCCCAAAAAAACCTCCCTGCTAACTGCAAATATTTAAACTGACATGTAGAAAGACAAGAGACCCAAAATTGATAATTTTCAAATTCACCACCATTCCAATATATCCAAGGCCTTTTTTTTTTTTCTTTTTCTTTTTCTTTTTGGGGTCAAGGCAAACTCCCTTCATTAAATATGCAACACATTATAGGAGTTTTAAGACTGAATAACATAGGTAGAAGAATTAGACACAGGCCCAAGAGATTACAAACGGAATTTTAATACAAGCAAGCAAGGCCCACGTACAAAGTTTCAAACCAAAACAACCCCAAAATTACAAACAAGTTGCAGCCGCACCATCCAGAGCAAAGCATATAAAAAAATAAAATAAAAATAAAAAAACCCAAAACTTGCGTTTAAAGCACCTCAGTTTGAAAAAAAAACAAACAAACAGTTTAGTAACTAGATGAAACGACGTCGTATTAAAACAAACCAAAACAGAAAAATTCAAGCGAGGTCGTCTTCTTCCTCGCGCTTTGGCTTGCAGACAGCGGCGCTTCTTCGCGCCTTCCACGAATCGCCACGCTAAGCATGCAACAAGCTAAACATTCGTACGCCTAAGGAGATTTCTTTCCCCCTCGCTCCAACGCGCGCTTAGGTGTGCTTTTGAAAGGCATCCGTGAACACGAGGAGCGGAGGTCTGTGGTAGAGAGGTGGCGATAAGAGACACCAATAGACAAAGAACCTCTAGAAATGAGCATAAATCCCAAGAAAAATCACCACAGAGGGTGAGGCAAAATCATCACAGAGGATGAATTGAGGAGGATACAGTAAAAGAAAGAGGGGGAGAGAGAGACAAGCAGCCACACCAAAACACATGCGGCGACCAGAACTGTATTGTATTTGTACAAAAATCAAATGAACCTTCTCTACAAAGTGGCTGCTGGAGATGGTATGATAAAGAAGAATGACTGGTAACCTTTAGGAAAGAGAGATAGAGGGAGAAGACAGAGGGTGGATGGAGGATGTATTAATAGGAATAAGAAACAGCTAAGTACAAGACAAGTAAAGAGTTCAAAAAGCATTTGTAATTGTATAATTTTTTTCAGAACCAGAATCATATGTTTAAGTCTAATGGTTGAACAGATAGTCTCCTAATTCTTTTCTAAAAGGAACATTTAATCTTTTTATTTATCATTATTAACAATTTGATGCAGCAAAGCCCACTGAAAGGACAAACAAGTAAAACACAGTTACACAGTGCAGCTTGCTTAATGGTTGATTACCACACAAAAAACTTGGGTTAATTCAATAAGAAGATCAGTTCTCTTTTATTTTATTTTTTTTGGCTTAAGCATGCGTGATTGAAGCTACAAATAGAAATTACTAAAAAAATAGAACAAGTAGGTAAATAGTTGAGGTAGATTAATTAGGTTTTGTGAGTAGTAAGTTTAAAAGTAAATTTAGGTTTTGCCCATAAAAAAACTTTCACTTTTGGAAAAAGCCAAAGCTTTTCCAAAAAAGACAGAAAAACCTTCCAACTTTCAAACCAAAGACATACAAATGTAAAGGATTCCTTAGGAAATCAAAAAATAAATAAGGGCAATTTTGTCCATTTTGGCTTCTTTTAAAAATTTTCTCTCTCCTTTGGTTTTTTCCAAAGTCTCCCTAAGTTAAATCACTAAATTAGCCTAAGTTTTAAATCTTTTATCTCACTTAACAAGGTCATAGGCCGCAGACATCCCTCGGTTAGATTAGATAAATTTAAGATTAATTCATAGTATTTTAGACTGTTATTTGTATATAAAAAAATTAAATAAATAAAAATAAAAAAGAGGCATAGACATTTTGGTTGAAAAAGACGGCCGTGGGAAAATCAGATTTTTCTAATTTTATCAAACGGAAAGATAAAATACGAAAATAAGTGATTTTAACACTGAAAACGCAATGTCAAACGGACATTTAGTAATTTAATAATAATTTAATTTAATCACATTCATTCCCAATAGAACTACCCACCGCAGCTGAAGATCCGGAATAATGGAAGACTTGGACATCACTGTTGCTGCCGTAACTGTTAAGTTTCTTTTATCATTTATATTTATTTTAAGGGTATCATCCCAAATTAACTTTCATTTCTTGTGCATCTGTGTTCACAAGCGCAAGCATCTTATTTTTTTAAAAAATTTGCCATTATGGACTTTACAAATATGGATATTCTCTTCTTTCTTAGATTTTAGTATCCAAAATTTCAGTTTCTGCATTTGATAAACTCTCTTCTCATTATGCAGTACTCAGTTTTTGGTTCAATATTGGTAGAGTGTAGCTATTTTTAATTTTTTTTGAGAGACATGCAAAGAGTGTTTTATCTTTTTTGAGAGACATGCAAAGAGTGTTTTTTATTTTTTTTTTGGAGAGACATGCAAAGAGGGTTGTTAAAATGTAAACAACAACACGAAGATAAATGTCGTCAATAAGACATACAACAATGCGCAAAACATATTGTTGTTCAATACTTCCACAATATGCGCAAGTCTTCTTTGATCATCTCTACAAAAAAAAATCACTTGAATCCGATATCATTTGATCACTTAATTGATTTATTGAAATTTTAGTACTTTCCTAAAGCACCATATTCATTGATATTGTATGACACAATTGATAACCCTTATACATTTATGCCATCCACTTCTAGTCTATTTGTGATGTTTTTGAGTTAAACTTGTTGCGTTTTACCCTATTTTGTGTTAGTATGCAGTTGCATCTACTTTAGGATCAAGTTGAAGGCAAAAGAAATGAAAACATGCCATTTTTGGACCTAACCCTTATTCAAACGTGAAAACAAGTTTCTTGACATGTTTTGAAGTGCAAATAAAGAATCCAAGGCGAACCTAGCTTGTTTGAAGACTAAGAGCAGAATGGGAAAGCAATAGGGATTTTTAGCCTAATTTGGAGGTGCCAAATAAGGCAAAAAGTGCAAAATAAAGGCTAATTTGTTAGATCTCTTTGGAATATCTTGCAGCCTCTTTTAACCCATAAAAACTTGCCTTTTAGCCACTTTTACAGACCCTATTTATTCTAGACGAATTTCATAACCCTAGCCCTCCTTTTTGGTTATTCTCTCATTTCATGCACACTTAAACTCTAGCCGTCCATATATTTCCACCATCAGGACTCATCGCAGGAGACTGTTCTTGAAGAAGTTCAACATCAAAATTGGTTCAAGGGTTTCCTCGCTTGAATTTATTTTCACTCATATTATTTATTTTCATTTTTATCTCTGTGAACATGATGTGTAACTAAATTCGTATATGGGGATTTCGATATAGCCTTGCAACATTGATCCATGTTTCTGAGTTAAAGTATTCAGTTCATCAATCTGCTTCTTGTTTCATTCACTGAATCTATTGTTATAGTAAATATCATGCTTAATCTTGGTAGATATGTGAATGAATGAAGAGAATGCTACGCAAACATCTTGCCATGTATTTTATTTGGTTCTTTAACGTTTTCTTGCATGCTAATGACTCTTAACATGGAACCAAAGTTGAACATCCCAATTAGGTTGCAGATTAGGAGAATTTGATCAAAACCACACATCATATGGTTGATCATATATATGTAAAACGAACTCTAGAAACAGGTTGGTAGTTGAATATGGTTTAACTTTATAAACATGGAATTGGTTTTGCAATGGTGAATTCGAAATCCCTGGTCTCATCCCTATTCTTTCTATATCAATATATCATTCACTGCTACATTCTTCTTGCATTTTAAGTTATTTTTCATTTACAACACAAAAACTACTTTCAATTTGTCACCTTCATTTTTAGTTAGGGTTCTTTCAAAACTAGTAATTTATAGAGGTCCAATCGGTCCCTATGGTTCGACACCCTTACTTGTACCACTATACTAACCATATATTGGCAATTGGAAGGAACACAACAACAATTAGATGACGAAACAGTTTTCGATAGTCTAATTTCTCATCACCAACAATGATCCGTAAATTCTGAAATGGTATGGGCACAATGACCCAATTTTCACCGGTAAGGCTCTATGTGTGGACGGTATAGTGTTGTGATATTGATATGTTAGGCCATCTCCAGCCATGGGCTATGTCCCAAAAATAGCCCTAAAATAATGTAAAACTCATCTCCAGCCATGGGCTAAACAAAATTTTGGCCAAATTTGGAGGGCCACATTTGTCCCTTTATCCCTCCAACCGGGCCAAATGTAGCCCAGCTTTAGCCTAGGCCAAAATTTTTGTGGGCCCATGCATTTGCTTTTCAATAGCCAACATTAGAGCGTATATATTTTTAAAAGCCTTTTTAAATGTTTCAATTCGTGTTGTTTAAGAAAAAAAGTATAAAAAAAACTATTGGTCATGATCATTGGAGGTTAGACCATTGAAACCCATCCTTTTTTTCTTTCTTTTTTATAAAAATTTATAAAATCTGGTCACCTTTTTAAATGTTTTCAAGTGTTGTTTAAAAAAATATATAAAAATTTCTTGGTCATGACCGTTGGAGATCAGACCATTAAAACCCTTTTTTTATTTTTTATTTTTATTTTAATGTGGTCACATATATGGAATATTGTCTCTAAATAGTAGTTTAAATAAATTAAACAATATACAGTTGTGAAATATATGAGCGTTGTATCATAGTTTTTCTCAAAATAATAAAATATGAAGGACCCTAAAATATAGCCTTGCATGGCTGGAGCCTGGAGATGGAAAAATTTAGCCCTATACTATTCTTTAAAAAATTAATATTTTGGAGGGCTAAAATTTTAGCCTTAGACTACATTTAGCTCTATGACTGGAGATGACCTTACTGATTAGCCAAGCCAGGTGTGCTACCAAATCCCTTCCAGCATGTTTTGAGACAAAAACAGACTTTAAATCTTATGGTTTCAAATATGTTTTCATAGCATAACTTATACAGCAGAAATTTTCGAAATCCTGCAGTTTAGCTTATTTGCAATGAGCATTTTGAAATGTCATTTGTACTCAGAATTCTTTGAAATTTTGACACATTATAGTTTCACATGTCTTGGAAATTTTCGTTCCTATTGGTGCAAAGCTCAATTTTTGGTGCATTTTATCTTACTGGACGTCGCTACAGATTTTTCTTTGTGGCTAGTAAAATCAATGAGAAATTTTCTAACCATTTTAAGTTGATTCATTTTGTTGATTTCTTCCATTAAACTTTCTATTCTATTATTTTTATTTGTCATTTAATCGTTTATGCATCCCTTTAATTCACACTTCAGTTTTGAGGCGTGACATAATTGGTATCAGTGCGCAGGTAGTAGATTGTTAGGACTGAGTATAGAAATAGGTAGACTAGGAACTGTTTTTAGAGACATGCAAAAAGTGTTGTTTTTTTATTTTTTATTTTAGAGACATGCAAAGAGTGTTTCGAATTTTTACTTTTTTAATTTAATTTAATTGTATGATTTTTTAAATTATTTAAATTTATATTTAAATTATTTTTTTCTTCATATTTTTACTTTTTAAATTTAATTTAATTGTATGATTTTTTAATTACTTTAATTTAAATTGACATATTCAAAATAAAATTACATATGAAAAATAGTGATCAAATTATCCAATAAATATATATATATATATATATAATATTCAAAATGTACATATAAATTCACAGAGTACAATAATAAAATCCTAATACAAGTGGTGGTAGTGGTGGAGGATATGTTTTGATAGCATCCTAATCCTCAACTTTAGCCATCAAAATCTCGATGCTTCCCTACAAAAAAAAACAAATATGGTCAAATAACCACACCAAAAAAAAGAAAAAAAAGAAGGCATAATCTCCCCTAAAATAGTTATACCACAAATCCAACCCAAACTCCAATCCTCACCCTATGCTCAACCCCAAACCCCACACAAACTCAAAACTAACTCCAAAAACACATATTAATGAAGAAGAAAAAAATTAAAATTTGGAGAGAATATACCTTTTGGTAAGATTGAGAGTGAGTGAGAATGAGAGGGAGAAGTGAGTGTGAGAGAATTAGAGAATATAGTGAGAGAGAGATGAGAGAGTGAGTGAGAGTGAGAGATAGTGAAAAGAGAGATGAGAGATTAAGTGAGAGGAGTGAGTGTGAAAGAAAGGGTGGGAATTGAGGAGGGAAAGAGAGAGGAGAGGTAAGAGTAGAGAAAGACATTGAGAATATGGTGTAGGAGTTATTTTGGTTTTAAAAACCGTATCACTTTGGGCGACGAAAAATATTGTTGATCGCACGAAGTTTTGCTCGACGAAAAATATTGGACTATTGGTCGCGCAAAGGTTTCCGCGACAAAAAATAATATTGGTCGCGCAAAGTCTAAAAAAATTATTTAAAAAAATTCCCGAGTCCCATTTTTGGTACCCACCAAAATTTTTAAATTTTTGCGCGACGAAAAATATATGTTGGTCTCGCAAAGTTTTGCGCAATGAAAAATATTAGTCGCGTAAAGTCTATAAAAAAAATTGTTCAAATTTTTACAGTTTTGCATGACGAATTGTTGGTCACGCAAACTTTTGAGAGACGAAACACTGGTTCGTGGCACAATATTTATAAAAATAATTGTTATGAATAAAAAAAATAAAAAAAGTTTATTTTACGATTTAAAATATAAATAAGGTTAAAGCTACTTAATAAATATATATACTATTTAATTTCTTAAGTGTTATACGTACAACATAAATAAATTTAAAGCTATTTAATAAATAAATAAATATATATATGTATATATATATATATACACACACACACCATTCAACGATCCAACCGTCAAACTTGTTTGTATATACTTCAAGATCGTATACCCCAAAAATCGCAAAAAACAAATATTCAGAGATCTAGTAACAGGACAAAACTTTTCGATGGTTATAAATGAAAAATCACGATTTAACGGTTATTTTAACTCTGATTTTGATGATTTTTTACAACTATACTCCTTGACCTTATATGAATGCAATGACTGAATTTGATGTTCAATTTAAAATATTTACACTAGTGGATACCACAAAATCTTATGTTATATTTAACGAAAGTATAAATAAACTCGTATTTGTTAGTGAATATAATATTTTGATGGCATACGCATTCTACGAAACTAGTTTCAACGATCCAACCGTCAAACTCGTTTGTTTATACTTCGAGATCATATACGCCAAAAATCTAACTAAATAAATATTCAGATAGCAAGTAACGGGACAAAACTTTTCGACGGTTATAAATGAAAAGCCACGATTTAACGGCTATTTTAACTCCGATTTTGATGATTTTTTACAGTTACACTCCTTAACCTTATATGAATACAATGACTGAATTTGATTTTCAATTTAAAATATTTACACTAGTGGATACCACAAAATCTTATGTTATATTTAACAAAAGTATAAATAAACTCTTAATTGTTAGCGAATATATTGTTTTGATGCCATACACATTCAACGAAACTAGTTTCAACGATCCAACCGTCAAACTTGTTTGTTTATACTTTGAGATCATATACCCCAAAAATCGAAAAAAAATAAACATTCAGAGATCAAGTAATGAGACAAAACTTCTCGACGGTTATAAATTAAAAATCATGATTTAACGGTTATTTTAACTCCAATTTTGATGATTTTTTACAGCTACACTCCTTGACCCTATATGAATACAATGAACTAATTCGATCATCAATTTAAAAAATATATTTTCTAACAAAAATCCAATCCGAACTACAATAATATATTTTTCTAACAAAAATCCGATCCGATCTAAAATAATAAATTTAAAGCTACTTAATAAATATATATACCGTTTAATTTCTTAAGTGTTATGCATACAAAATAAAAAACAAAAATAAATTGGTTTAGGCGACAAAATGTTTGGATTACGTCATGCAAAGATATTAAAAAATAAAATTTTTATTTTATTTATTTTTATAAAAACTTTGCGCGACGAAGTTTATTGTTTCGTCGCGCAAAGTCACTTTGAGCAACGATGTATTGTTGTCGCGCAAAAGTTTGTTGCGCAAAGTGACTTTGCGCTGCGAATTTTTTTTATCTCGTAAAATTTGTCGCGCAAGACTTTGAGTGACGAAGCATAAGACATAAGACATAAGACATAGTCCGAAAAGATTACAAAACAGAATTTTAAAACAAGCAAGGCCCACATACAAAGTTTCAAACCAAAACAACCCCAAAATTGAAAACAAGTTGCAGCCGCACCATCAAGAGCAAAGCAGCCAAACCACCATTGAAAGCAGCAGAAGACCTAGAAATTTTTTAAGGAAGGGGCAATATTTCAAAGGCTAAGAGCTTAACAAAACAAAAACAACCAAATAACCTGATAATTTAAACGAAATTTAAAAGGTTAAAAACACTATATTAATCATATTAACCAATTCACCATATTAATCATTTAATCAAACCACAACAATCTTTTTTTTTTTTTTTTTGGATGAATCTAAGGTATCCCCCGCACATAGGCGAGGACTAATCCCTCGAGCCGGGTCAGACCCCATTTGGGGGGAAAGCTCTCCCAATGATGGCTGCTCGATTCACAAGGCTCGAACTCAAGACCTTGTTTAAAGGGAACAAGCTCCTTACCACTTGAACCACAACTGTAACAACCCGATCCTAAATTAATATTTAATTATTAATTTATTCAAGTAAAAGACGAATTTACCCTGGAAATAATTTAATGGTTTCAAAGTTGACTTTGTGGTCGGGAAGGAATTTGGTAATTTCAATTGAACCATTGCGTAGAGCACGTTGACACAAGTACGTAGACACGTAGTGGACTCAAATCGGAGCTATAACAAGAAAATACGATTAAATTACACTGAGGGGCAAAATGGTAATTTGTCAGATCAGATTTTTAAAACCCCTCTCTCTCTCTCTCTCTCTCTCTCTGGGCAGCCCAACCCCTCCACCCTTCATTTCTCACAGCCGTCACCCCCCTACGCAGCACCCACCTCCACCGATCAAGGCACGCCACGAGACCGGACCGGTTTGAAGCGCCACCACCCAAGCAACCATCTCGACCTTCCCCCGCCGCCAACAGCCGCCAGATTCACCAAAAAACCAGAAAAATTCGGTCGTTTTTCCCGAAATTCAAACCCCTCTCATTCTCTCACCTCCAGCCGCCAAATCGGACGAATAAGGTATGGATTTCCACCTATTTTTCATGTTTTAGCTGATGGTTGGGTAGGATTTGATCAATTTCTAGCCTAGGTGGTTGGATTTGTAGCTCCAAGTTTGGCCGAGTTTCTGGTTGAGATTCTGGCCACTTCCAGCCATTTTTCGGGCAGGTCCAAGAATAAAAGTGGCTCCAATCGATGTCCTGAACCTAGGGTAGGAAGCTTGGCCCTTGATTTTGAAGTTCTTCGGCGAACGGTATAGCTGTAGACACCCACATGCTGCCGACGCGCGTGGCTGTGCGTGGGCATTGTCGAAAAGGGGCATTGTGTCCCAATGTGATCCCCTTGTTGTCACGAGCACGTATGTATGTTCGGATTACAATTTTGATGTCATTGGAGCGTAGAACGGATATGGCCTATTGTGTGATTTTCGGGTTCGATAGGTTCGGACAGTTGGATCGAACCTGAATTCATATATGTTAATCTAGGTAATTCCAGGAACGTATAGGATTTGACGGATTGTAAAACGGAGTCCCGGATACTTCGAAAATGCCAACCCTAGGCCTAGGTTTACAGTAATTGTTCGATCTTGCGTTTTGGGTAATCCGACTGTCCGATCGAGACCAAACTCTCGGGACATGTGTCCTAGGCATATTGGAACCTCTAGGAACTCTCGGATCGGAAATTTGGAGGTCATGGACCCCACGGGTCCCCGGGTCGACTTTTGAGACTTTTATCGTTTTTGAGTCCCTAGGCATTTCTAGACCTTTCCAAAGATGAGAAAATCTTTAGTGGGTAAGGTTGTGATAATTCTGGAAGATGAGTTTCAAACCCACCGTAGGAGTACCCCCCAGTGGCCTTGAAACAATTTGGTTATTTCTAATAATGCCCCACGAGTTTTGGGGGCGCCTGGACCATGTGGAGTGAAGATTGCGGCTCAGATAGAATTGGTATCTCCGAGACTTGCAAGAATTGTGGCTCGGATAGAAGTGGTATCTCCTAGGTCTGCGAGGAATGTGGCTGAGGCTTGCGAGGATTGCGGCCCAGCTTGCGAGGATGGAATTAACCGTATTAATGAAATTGACGGATCATGAATGAGTGTACGCCTAAGTTGAGAGAATTTCAGTTTTGGGATGTTCTTAAACTAAAAGAGAAGGAGTTCAGTGTATGGCATATTATATTCAGTGTATGACCGATATGAGTATCGGAAAGAACTATGTGTGGCTTGATCCCTCAGTAAGGGTACGTAGGTAGCCTAATGTTACAAGGTGCAGCCATGAGTTGGGGTCTTTGAGATTGCTAATGTACTATTGATATTCTGAAAGTTGAAATGAACTTTATTAGCAGAATGATTTACTTGATTTGTTGGGGCCTGAGGCCAGAATAATATGATGCTTGATTTTTGGATATAATTCGATACATGCTGGCAGTTGGGTTATATATAAACATATATGCTTGTGTAGGATACTTATGCAAAGATGCATGAGTATGTTAAGTGGCATTCTAGTTTAATGCTAGCATTCCAGCTCATGGGAGAGAAAACAAAAGAGCAGATCCTTGCCTCCCCGGATGTTTATTTCAGAGCTGTTGAACTCACTTAAGCCATCAATACAGAGACTTAGAGAATAAGGTAGAGAAGACCTTTGAGCTCAAATGGCAACTTATTTTAAATTTAGTAAAGATTTAAAAGTTGGTGGGTATATGACAAGGATATAGTAGTTATAAGAGCAACTCCACCCATTTGCCCTTTGCCATGGCAAGGGGGGAACTAGGGCAGCCACTAGCTGCCCTTGTAAAAAGCAATGTGTGCTTCCACCCGTTGCCATGGCAAAGGGCAAATACTATTCATTTTTTTGTTTTTTTTCACAAATTTGTTTACCTAAACAATTAATTTGGATAATATTTTCGGATAAAATTTTTAGGTTCGTACGTGTCAATATTTATTATAAAATTCATATCTCAATCGGATAAAATTTTCGGATAAGATGATAAATAAAAATACAATTTAAAAGTGAATAAAATGTTGAATAAAAAGTGAATAATAGTAGAAGTAGAAGAAAATGCATGAGGATTTAGTGTTGAGAGTGAGGAGTATTGGTAGGTATTTCTAGAGGAAAAAAAAAAAAAAAAAAAGCCCAGCCTTTGGATTGGAGAGCAGGCGATCAGAGCATCCAGACGACGGCACATGTCTTCTAGCTGTTGGTGGAGTGCAGCGCTGACGTCAGCGCACGCTAACATCATCCCCCCCCCTCGGGCTCGAACTCGAGCAAGAGTTGCCTTTGGGCCAGCCCGTCTTCATGGGTCCCGCCTCCAGCCCGGGCAAAAGTGGCCCGCTGGAACTGGTCTTTTGGCTTGGACTCCCCCTAGCCCCGGGCTTGGGCTCCTCGGCGGAGTTGCTCTAAGGGTCTATATCGGAACAACTCTTCTTTTAATTTCCATTTGGATAAGTGTAACTTGACAATAAATATGTTGATCTTTCTAATATGTATAGAACTATTTTTTTTGAATGAAAGCTCTCTATTCTGGGCTATTTTTTTGAGTTTTTTTTTTTTTGGAGACATGCAAAGAGTGTTGTTTTTTTTGTTTTTTTGTTTTTTTTGTTTGGTTTGATAGACATGGAAAGAGTTTTTTTGTTTTTGCTTTTTTGCTTTTTTGTTTTTTTGAGAGACACGCAAAGAGTGTTTTTTTTTTTTTTTTTTTTGGAGAGACATGCAAAGAGTGTTTTTAATTTTTTATAGAGATAAGTAAAATCCAATTGCAAAGAGTGTTTTTAATTTTTTATAGAGATAAGTAAAATCCAATTTCAGTGTCTCACTGCCTGGTTTCCACGTAATTCAAAAACCCAATTGATTGATGATCTCATCACTTTTGGAATCGTAGTAGAAAGACATATATATATATATATATATATATATTCCCCTTCAGTTGAGGGATTCTTCAAATAGTATTATTTGAGGGATGGGACGCTCAACCGTTGGATCTGTTTTAATTAACTTGTGCGGCTGAGATTGAATTACATCTTTTAACCCGTTTTCCCACTCCTGACCCACCACAAACTCCACTTACGCTTGGGAACTACGTAAGCTGGGAAACCAAACGTCTTTCTTCTTCCTCCAACGCTTGGAGACCTTTCACGCAGACGAAACGACATGAAGAAGAAGACTCACCATCGTCTATTGAAGAAGAAGACCCACCATCGTTAGTTGAAGAAGAAGACTCACCATCTATGCGACAGAAGTATGCTATCATGTGTATGAAGTACAAAAAAAATTGGATGAGTTATGATATGGTTTTAATGGGTTTGAAGATCACTCCTCTAGATTTTTAATGGTTTTTTAAAATTTTGGAATATCATATGTATGAAGTACAAAAAAACACAATTTGATTAATGGAATTTCGATTTAGGGTTTCTGTGTGATGAGTTTCGATTTGGGTTCTATTGAGTAATTCTTAATTTGGGGGTTCTTGCTAATTATTGTTAGTTTTTTTAATGTTAACCCCAATTGATTTATTCAGGGATGAAGTGCTACTAGAACAAGATGTCAACCCAATTCAGGATGAGGGTCCAGTACTTCTCAGTTACAAAGTGGTAAAAGATGATTGTTGATTTTGCTATACTAGTTCAGTATCTTAGTTCAATCTCATGGGGCTCTGTTTTTTGTACATCAGATAGAATAGAAGGTAAAAAGAAAATGAAATGCAGATGTTTCATACACTTTTTTCCCTGAAAGATAGTTTTGATATGTATAGAACTATATCAGACATTTTGCTGCTTTCAGGAGAAAAAAAGAAAAAAGAAAAAAGAAAAAAGAAAAAAGAAAAAAGAAAAAAAGAAAAGAAGAACAGCATTTTGCTAATGTGCTACCCAATAATAATGTTACCGGCTTTCTATCAATGTGAAACATTCAAAGTGATAATGATTGTACTACTTTCTGTTTATATAAATACTTGCTGGATGCCAACTTGTGAAATTTATTGAAGTTAATAATCAATTTAAGGACCACTTTGCTTTCAAGCAATTCTATTGTTGAAGGGCTTTGTGAATACAAGGCTAACCTCTTTGTCCCAAACTCAATATTATTTTTAATAACTATAGTGTGGTCTTACTTTAATTTTTTTTTTCTTCTTGCATTGCAGGTTTGTAGTGGAGTAATCTTGTTCGTTCACTCTTGAAGTCCAACATCTGATGTACTCTGGATCTAATCTTTGCTGGTGTTCGTTTAAACTCAATAAAGATTTTGTAGCTCTTTTCTGTAATAAGGATTGATTTTGTAGCTCTTTTCTATAATGGATGTTGTACAAAATTGTTTTTCCCCTCTGTAATGAATACTCGATGCTATTAAGTTTATTTTATCTTAGTAATGAAAACTTCATTCAGTTCATAGTGTGGCAGTTTTTCCATGTTTTCTCTTTCACTTTTTTCTGAACTTCAGTGTTTCACTCTTTCAGTAGTAGCAAACTCATCCAAGACATTTATTCATATAACACCAAAACTTAACTATGATATTAGAGAATAGCAGCAAAACAAATTGGTTTCCTTTTAATTGAAATGATTTCTGAATGGTTTTCTTTGTTCAATACACTGCGCATCAAAAGGCATTCTAATGAAAACAAAAAGTACAAACACACCATTAGAAGGCTAGTTGCAGGAAGCTTGATTGGGCAAACATAGTCTTTTCTTCAAGTATGTCAGTGCAACTCTACAATCCAAGAAATAGGTGGAATCACTGAAGTTCGAAACATCATCTAAAAAACTCATCATCCTGACAAGACAAAGTAAATGAAAAAAGAAATAAAAATTTATCATTCTTAATAACAAGCAAATTATATAGGTGGAAGAATTATTATCCATGTCATCAACAAAATTCTCCATATAAGTTATGTGTATAACTATAATTGCCTTTGACGAAGAACTATTATCCATGCCATTAAAAGCATCTTTGTCAACATTTGAAGATCTATCATGGTCAAAGATGACATCACAAAGTTACACAGGAGGTTAATACATAATAATAAAAAAGAAAAAATACAAATAAGTTTGCATTCTTACGATTTTTTAAGCATAGGACAGTTCCTTTTGCCATGTGTTTGTCCATATTTTCCACAGCCATTACAACGCTGACCTTTGTATTTTTCTCTCGCCAACTCCTTTCTGCCCTTAAGTCTTTTTCCACTTCCTTTTACTTTAACAGGATCTGGTTCATTTATACTAGTTTCAAAAACAATACTTCTCCTTGCATAAGGTAGTACTTCTTCAGCACCATGAAGCAATGGTTTAATCCTCTCAATCAATGAATCCAATGCCTCACACGTCAATAGATATCTCAACACCATCATTGTCAACCACAAGATCAGATCTAGCAGATCTAGTCCACCTCTTCAAAATATATTGATCTGGCAATTCATGAAGTTGACGTATTTTGTGCAAATATGCCAAAGTATGGCTACATGGAATTCTCAAACTCTCAAACATATGATAGCTACGTGATGCAAAATCTGCATATTTGTCATAAACAATCAGCTGGTTTCTTTTTTTCTTTTTGTCATCCATATGTACAACTTTATATGTGCAGTGAGTGGCATTATCTTCTGTAAGCTCAACATTGTTGCAATAACTCTCCCACAACTGATCTTGAAATTTATAGAAGTAAGTACGTGTGTATATATTAGTCATTTGTCTATCCATCATTATAGGGCACTTAGTTTTTGCCTTCTCATTGATATCAGTGCAATCTGCCATCAATTCCAAGTGTCGTTGGTGTAAAAATCATCTATCAAACTGAACCATAAGGTCCACCAAGGAATTGTTTTTTGATACATACCTCTTGAAAAATGAATGCCCATTTTCTGCTCACTGACTACTAGACATTCCACATGAGAAAATATGGTTCACATCAGCTGGCACCCATTTAGATCAAATATTAAATATTGATTGCAACCATGTATGCAACCATGTATCTTTATTTAACCTGTTGTTCTCAACAATTCTCTTCCATCTCAAGTCAAACTCATCTCTACTCTCAGAATCTCAACCACATGACAGGAGGAATATATATCCCCCAAACTATAGTTCTTAAAAATTTAAAATTTAAAAAAAAGGTTTTCTCTTCCAAGAAAAGTACTTTCTTCATTCAAAACAAAACTTCGTGGCTTCTTCTTTCTCTTAAACTCTTATTTTCTGGTAACTAATCATCATCATTCATCAATCTCTCTTTGGTTCTTTTTTCAATCCTTTGACAATTTTTGTTATTCTTACAATTTCAAGAATTTCAACACCAAAAAGAGAAAACCCTAATTCCTAAATTCATAAAGACCACTCAAAATCAAATACTCATATTCAAATCTCAAGTCAAATTCAAGTGTGTATCTAAATTTCAATCTATTCTATATATTACATGACTTATTTTATTAAATTATTATCATGTTGGTGATTGGTTATATGAGAATATAGTTTGTAGAAATATTTATCTATTTCTTGCTGGTGTTTTCTTCCAAGTTATGGGTTTTGAAATTTTTCTTTGTAATCTAAACATGCCACCTACTAGAAAATACGTTTCTGGATATACAAAACAGCTTAGAAAAAGAAAAATCGAGGAATTGACTCAATCTCAAAGGGGAGCTCTTGATAGATTCATTGTTAAAGAATCACATGCTACAATTGATGAAAATATTTTCAATGAACAACAACAAGATGCAATAATTTCAACATCAAAAAGAGAAAACCTATTTTCAAGGAATTTTTCAATATGTTTTTGTTGTTGCTTTTGTGTTTAACGCAATATAATCTAATTTGTTAATGACATTTGTGTGCAACTACTCTTTAATTTGTGATTGCCAATTTTTTTTTTCCTATTAAACACAGATTGCTTATTGAAGGCAACAAGGGACCTTATAGGGGCACAAGGAGTTTATTTTTGTACCAAACATTTAGCTTTATCAAATGGAAACATTTAAATTTTTATGAATTTGATTTCTAATTTTTATTACATATTTATTGATGGTGACTTTTTGTTATAAAAAAAATTGTTTATGACATTAAGTTATGACAAATTTTTATAGTATTTTCGTATTAGATTATGTGAGGCCCCAATTTAAGTTTTGCACAAGGCCCTCAAAATCTCAGGGACGGTCCTGATTCGAGACATAAACCTACCATATTTTGACCTAATTTACCTAGTTTACCTAGATTTTATAAATAATGCTACACTTACCACATTTTTATCCCACATTTCTATACCACGTGATGTGGCATGTCCATATTATATGTCACATCAATTAAATCAATAAAGTGTATTTTAATTAAGACAATTAGAAAAACAAATACTGGAATAAATCATAAAATAAAATAAAATATTAAATCATTTTAATTGATGTGGCCAGTGGCAGATCTAGAAATTTTTCAGGAAAGGGGCAATAAATAAAAGACTAAAAACTCAAAAATAATTAAATAATTAAACAACCAAATACCTTTAGAATCTAACGAAGATTAATCTAAATAAAAAAAAATTAGTAATTAGATTCAATTAATCTAATTGGAATGCATATCAAATTATCAATTAAACAAATAAATCAGAATTGATCATCTATTCATGTGCTATTGTATTAATCATACAAAATACATAGGGAGCCAAATCAGTAATAATAATAACAATTATTATTAGAATAATAAATATATTATAAATAAATAACAAACAAAACAAAAATTAAAAAATTAAAAAAGAAAAAAAGAAGAAACACTGACAGTTGTGGTGAAGACGAAACGAATACCAGACCTTAAGAAAATATAAAACAACTAAAATGACTTTTTTATACAATATATATATATATATATTTTTTATGGTCATAAATTGTGATTTCATTAAATGACTTTAGTAATGGCAAGGTTTCAAATAGGCCTCATCATTTGGCTCGAGGGCTCATGGACCGATGGGGGTCCGCCTGGCCCATTGAAAAAAAAGCCCGGCCCACTTTGGACTGGGCTAGACTTAGGCTTGGGTGTCTAAAGCCTGACCCGGCCCATAGGCTCGACCCGATTAAGCCCAAGAAAGTCCGGATCGGCTAGCCCACAAAAGCCTGGCCCATTAGGCTCGCATACATATATAATTATATATAAATAAGAGTTTAGGTTTAGGATTATATCACTTAAATCACATATATAATTTGTTTCATTTCATTTACTTTTATTTACTCATTCCTAGTTTATAATTAGATTATTAGCACATTAATTTGTGTCAATTATTAATTCAACAATTATATATATATATATATATAAGATGAACAACATATCACATCACCAAATATAATCATACAGTCCTGATCTCTTGGACACCTGTAGTCCAAGAGATTTATGGTCACTCACCGTTGGATGTAAATTCAACGGTTGACTTGAATAGGGTAATAATCATTTATGTCATATTGCATTTATATATATCATTTTGAACCATTGGATTAATATCCAACGATGGGTGACCACAATCTCTTGGACTCCTGTGGTCCAAGAGATCGGTTATATCACAAAACATAATCGTACCACCAAATATAATCATGCTTTTCTTGAACACATCACCAAATATTTGCATATTTATTCATACCATCCTTTAAAAAAATATTTTTTTGGTACTTATTTTTTAAAATTATTTCTTAAAATGTATTACGATCTAATTATGTAATAACCTCAAAAATAATACTTTGTTTTATTATTTTTGTGAAAAAATTTATAAGTTGTATGACTTTATTGGGTGTTTTACGAATTTGGTTTGATGTGAAAATATTGGAATTATGAGTTTAATCTCAAATTTGAACTAAAATGCCCTTATGATTAAGTTTATGATTTTTTTTTAATGAAGTAGGGCCCGTTTAGGCCCTGCCCGGCCCAATGGACTTTCTCAAGCCCGGCTCATGGATTGGGCTTGGGCTTTGAATTTTCTAAAAACACTCGGCCCGGCCCAACCCGATATTTTCTTTCTCCTCTTTAAAGCCCGGCCCATTGACGAGCCCTAGTTCCAAACATTAAAATAGAGGCTAAGTGCAATGATTCTATTGGGTGAATGAAAATGGTAGAGATTATATGAAATTAAATTATAAGGCAGAGTTTCGGTAAAATAGGGGATTTTACAAACCAAATGGTGGTGTCTTTATTGTATGAAACTAGACTACACGAAACACATTGTTTCATTAAAAAAAAAAAACCCATGCATCTCAATCCGACGTCGTTCACTTAAAACCTAGAGGAAAATAAAAGTTGAGTCAGGGTTGGGTCTTCTTCTTCGAGAGGAATAAGCCATTGACGGCACCTCATAGAGCTTACATCGCATGACAACCATAACTACTATGAGCATTAGCAGAGGGGCATTTTCAGGCACCTCCAAAGCTTTTTCCGGTGAAGGGAGGTGCAGCTGCACCTCCTTGCGCCTCTGTAGATCCGCCAGTGGCCGTTACTATTGATGTTTGTCACCATAATAAACCATTCATGACATGAGTTATTCACTATTGATGTTTGTCAGGCAATACATCTTTTATTATTTTCTCATGTCCAATTAGTGGCGGATCTATAAATTTTTCAGGAAAGGGGCAATAAATACAAGACTAAAAACTCAAAAATCATAAAAGAATTAAACAACCAAATACCTTTAGAATCTAACGAAGATTAATCTAAATAAAAAAATTAGTAAAAAAAAAATCTAAAAAAATTAATTTCAATTAATCTAATTGAAATGCATATCAAATTATCAATTAAACAAATAAATCGAAATTGATCATCTATTCATGTGCTATTGTATTAATCATACAAAATAGAAAGAGAGCCAAATCAGTAATAATAATAAAAATTATTATTATAATAATAAACATATTATAAATAAATAACAAACAAACAAAAATTAAAAAATAAAAATTAAAATTAAAAAAAAAAAAAAAGAAACACTGACAGTAGTGGTGAAGACGAAACAAAATACTAGACCTTAAGAAAATATAAAACAACCAAAATGACTCTTTTTATACAATATATATATATAGTCCCTTTTTATTGAGGGATCCCTCAAATATTATTTGAGGGGCGCCTTTTAGGGTACCCTACAATTCTTTTCCCAATAATCCAAACCATCTATTTTTTAGGTCTTCATTCATAGATCATCCTTACAAAAAATTAGACAAATCGGAAACCGTTTCGACATCCAATTTTCTTATAAAATCAATGAACACGGTGCTTCAAGAAAATACTAAAATTTCAATAACTCAATTAAGTGGTCACATGATATCGGATTCAAGTGATTTTTTGTGCGGATGATCTTCGAATGAGTATCTACAAAATAGACAGTTT
This sequence comes from Prunus dulcis, assembly GCF_902201215.1. Lineage (NCBI taxonomy): Eukaryota > Viridiplantae > Streptophyta > Magnoliopsida > Rosales > Rosaceae > Prunus > Prunus dulcis. The sequence goes on along the minus strand of NC_047656.1, from coordinate 6,468,797 downwards.
GAATTAGTGAAATACAATCCAGAGTGGGGCCTACAAGGGGTGTCCCTCAAATAATTTGAAGGATCCCTCAATAGAAGCTCTCTGTGTATATATATATTGTGGTCATAAATTGTGATTTCATTAAATGGCTTTAGTAGTGGCAAGGTTCCAAACATTAAAATAGAGGCTAAGTGCAGTGATTCTATTGGGTGAATGAAAAATAGACGCTAGTGCAAGGTTTCACGTAATTCAAAAACCCAGAGTTTTGGTAAAATAGAGGATTTTACAAACCAAATGGTGGTGTCTTTATTATATGAAACCAGACTACATGAAATACATCGTTTCATTAAAAAAAACCCACGCATCTCAATCTGACATCGTTCACTTAAAACCTAGAGGAAAACAAAAGTTGAGTCAGGGTTAGGTCTTCTTCTTCGAGAGGAATAAGCCATTGATAGCGCCTCATAGAGCTTACATCGCATGGCAATCATAGCTGCTATGGGCATTAGCAGAGGGGCATTTTCAAGCACCTCCAAAGGTTTTTCCGGCGAAGGGAGGTGCAGCTGCACCTCCTTGCACCTCTGTAGATCCGCCAGTGAATGTGGCTGTCTACCTCAACTGACACATAAGATGGTATAAGGATGTGGTATACAAATATGGTAAGAGTATCATTATTCAATTATTTAACTATAGCAGGAAACTTTAAAATTATTTACCTGTACAATTTACATAATACTAATATACATACTAATATACCAACTAATGTTTTGCGAGTAATGAATCACACAACACCATAACACAATATCGATAAGCACAATAAAGACTAATCTAGGGTTTAGTAAAGTATATGGAAATTCACATTAAATATCACAAAAAAATAATACATAAATTATTATTGAAAAAAGATAATAGGTATATTATTATCCATAAAAATAACAGGTAAACTAGAAAATTAATAGGTATATTATCATTCATAAAAAAGAAAAAATTTGATATGCTGTTTTTAATAAATCACGAAATAGGTACATTATTATTCAAAAAATTTAAAAATCAAGTAACCAATAAATCAAATGTTACAATAAAAATTAGCTGTGTTAAAATTTTAGGAAATAAACACATAAGAAGCATTTTTGATCGAAAACACATAAGAAGCATAGGTGAGTGTAAAAAGTTACAAACAAGACTTTTTTCTATTTTAATGCAAAATAAAAATAACAAATAACAAACAAATCCCTAAATTTATATCAAATACCATTTGAATGACAAATTTTTTTTTTAAAAAAAAAAAGGGGAAAATGATGATTTTTTATTAGACTCATAAATCCAAATTCCTACAAAAGACGATATATATTACAAATAAAAGAGCCAGCTTCAGCACTAGCCTATTATATATCCCAAAGAAAACCTTCCTGCTAACTGCAAATATTTAAATTGACATGTAGAAAGACAAGAGACCCGAAATTCATCATTTTCAAATTCAACAACATTCCAATATATCCAAGACCAATTTGAACATACAAAGCTCCCATACACTGCAAATATTTACTGTATTGAGTAAATAACAAGAGAGGTCGATCGAATGACCAACTATCGGATATGTTAGAACACATATGTTCATATAAAATCGTAACTCATCCACTTAACTAAAACTTTCCAACAGGATTCTTGTTTGACATGTATACCAAAATGAGGAACCACATCAAAAGCTTCGACAGCTGAGCTGCCTAACAAGCTCAATTTTCTTTCTTCTTTGAAATACTGTTATACTGAACAATCCGTCATTATATATCCATGAGGGGTTGCACTTGCACGTAAGGAAAACTAAATTTGAGTGGGAAAACCCAAATTTTATATGATATTGTAAAAAGAAGATGGAAAATTAGTTACCCAAATAGCCTGCAGAAAAAGCCTTTCAAGAGTACCATCCATGTTAGTTTTATTGTGCAGTCCTTGTAAATTGAAAGTAATTATGACCTTTCAAATAGGCAGGACCTTTCAAATATTTGGATAGCACGAACACATGCAGTATGCTATCAGAATTGAGGTTATACCCTCTCCAGCAGCCAATTTATACAGAAGGTTGGAACCTTCTGTACAAATTGTCTGCTGGAAATTGTGTAAACCTCACAATTCTGGTCGCCTACCACATGTATTTTGGTGCGGCCATAATGTTTGTACTATCCATAATATTTGAAAGGTCCTGCCTCTTTTGTACAAAGAAGGAATGGTAACGATACAGGGAGAAGACAGAGGGTGGAGGGTGGAGGGTGGAGGGTGGATTAAGAGGAGCAGATAAGCCATGACAGAGGAGCAGATAAGCCATGACAAAGTCATTGATCATACCATGCAAGAAACGCTACTAACAAACCTATACAACAATTGCCAACAAATTTTTTTGAAAACAAAGAGACACACATGATCTTTGTGTGCTTCAGCTCGGCTGTGCATTTAATCGAATTCAATATATAAAACCAACTTTCCAACTAAGAAAATTTAAGAAAATAAACTTGAGAAATAAGTAATCCCTTTGTCAAAGCCAGATGCCGCTGACGGTGGGATTTTTCCGAAGGATCATTTGGTAATATTCAAGGGAAGGATAGTGCTGAAATGGGCCAAACTCTTACATGAGATGAAATTTTAATTCAAAAGACTTTCTTTTGTAGTGTAAGGTGGAATTTCCCCTTTATTAATGTGGTGGGTAGTTTTATTGGGAATGAATGTGATTAAATTAAAATATTATCAAATTACTAAATGCCCGTTTGACATTGCGTTTTCAGTGCCAAAATTGCTTATTTTCATATTTTTATCTTTCCGTTTGATAAAAGTAGAAAAATCTGAATTTCCAAGGACCCTTCTTTTTCAACCAAAATGTCTATGGCCCCTTTTTTATTTTTTATTTATTTAATTTTTTTTTTTTTATACAAGCGACAATCTAAAATACTCTGAATTAATCTAAAATTTACCTAATCTACCGAGGGACGTGTACCGCCTATGACCTTGTTAAGTGAGATAAAAGATTTAAAATTGAGGCTAACTTAGTAATTTAACTTACTACTCACAAAACCTAATTAATCTACCTCAACTTTTTACCTACTTGTTCTATTTCTTTAGTAACTTCTATTTGTAGGTTCAATCACACATGCTTAAGCCAAAAAAAATAAATAAAAGAGAACTGATCTTCTTATACCATTAAGAGATATTTAGTCATATACTCATTCTTAGCACTAAAATTTTAAATAAACTCTACACCATTTAATTTCTATAAATAAACTCAAAATATGATAGCTGGCCCTATTGAATTTAATTTTGATTAGTAAATTACTTTGATGCCCTATTAAGTGTTTTGAGCTTGTTAATGAGGTTTTGGTTTGTTTTAAGAAATCAATGGCAATTTTATAATTTAAAAAAAGTTAAAAGTCTTTTTGGTATGTTGTAAATGGACTTTGAGTGTGTTTCTAAAGTCCATTTCATATATGATTTTTTTTAATAATTTGAGCTCCTATATTGGGTATAACAGTGAACCTCCCTTATCTTTATCCATCTCCCATAATAAAATAAATAAAATTCATAAAAACTCTTTTGAAATTATTAAAATAATTGTTCATATGAATATGGGTGGACCCCATTACGTTTGTGTTTGGAACCATTTCCCACACCTTTTGCTCATGGCAAACATTAGGGCGGAACCCATACCGCCCAATTATACTTTTTCATTTCTCCTATGCAGTTTATCCAGACATCCAACTAATTTTATATATTGAGCTTTTCACATGGCACATTATAACATAACATTTTGTACAAAAATTCTTTGAGAGCTTATTTAGAGGGAAAAAAAATATTTTTTTTTTAAAAAAAACTTCAACCAGCCATTTGTTATTTTCTAATTGATTAGTGTATTATAATTTTTTCACTTGAAAGTACATAATTTTTTTTCTAAAATATTGTACTTGATGAATTTTTATTTTATTTTAAAATGTCATGTTAAAATGGACCTATTTATAAAAAATAATTTACATATTAAGTCATCTCTTCTAGCCCAGCCCACCATATCATAGTGGATAGTTGGTAGGCCCATTTCTTGCAAAATAAAAAAATTAATATATCTCACGTTTTATACGTCTTTCTCTCTTCATATGATGACAGATATAGAGAGAGAGGTAAATAAAACATGTGTTACTTGGAAAATTTATTCTTCACTTGGGCGACAAATCATGTTCCTGGGGTTATTATTTGGCCCACAAGCTCATGATCTGATGGAGGCACGCCCAAACCAATGAGGAAAAGTCCAACCCGACCCGTTTCGGGCCACGTATTATTAAAGTTCAATAGATTGGTAAAGTTTATCAATATTGGGACAGTTGCTTATCAAAACTAAAAACAGAAGAAGAAAAAAAAAAGCGGGAAAATCCAGTAATCTTGCTTCATATACATGATTTATTTATTTTTTTCTACTTTATGTCATTTAAGTAGCAAAACAAAATTGGAATGAACCATTTCCATGTAAATTGTATACATGAAAAAAACCTCTCTACACTCATTTCGGCCAGCATCAACCAGCAGTGAAATGGGGAAAAAAAAAAGGAAAAAAAGAAAAAGAAAAAAGGTAATAGAATTACATTGTTTAAATCAAAGTAAGAATTTGTTCCATGATCAATCAATCAAACCACAGTGGTTATGCCATTGAATCTTGGTCTAGTTCTATCAGGTGAAAGCCCCTCTTCCATGGCCTTCCTCTTGTTACTGTTTGCTGGTGCTGGGGGTGGTGGTGGTGGAGGTTGTTGATCTACTACTTGTTGATCCTGCTCATGTGAAACCTCTGAGCTTTCAGATGATTCCTCTTGTTTTTCTTCATTTTCTTCCTTTCCTTGGTTTTGATCCTTGGACTTGGTTTTCATGATATGGGGTCTAAGCCTACTCAAGTCTGATAGCCTCACTGGCTTTAAGAAAAATTCTTCAGCACCTTCTTCCAAGCATCTGTTACCAACCACATCAATTCATCAATTCCACTTCACAAACCAAAATCCCAAATTCCTACAATATTCTAAATCTCCAAGAGAAAGAAAATAAAAACAAAAAAAAACATGCAACTCAGGTAAGCTCATATTATTTTTCTCCTCTGTTGTTACCTGTTGATTCTTGAAGGCACATTCTCAGATGACATGATCACAACTGGTATGTTTCTCAGAGATGAAGATTCCTGTAAAAACAATCAAAATCCCATTAATTTCTTGAACAAACATTGTTCAAAAAGTTCATGAACAGATTTGTAATTTTGATGACAAGAGGACCCATGTAAAACAAAGGAAATCTTCCGACATCTAGAACCTGATCTAATTTGGGTTGAAATTTGGTGAGGAAATATTCCAAGAGAATTTTAATTGATATTCAAAACCAAGTGGTAAAAGGAAGGACAATTGTCAAACTCTAGTGGATAGATGGAAAACTCAATGGGGAAAGATTGAGGCAAAAGCAAGGGAATATAATGATGAAGGAGAAAGGAGACAAAGGAATAGAAAATAAAGCATACCTTGATTTTCTTGAGCAAATCATATCCTGTCATGCCAGGCATACAATAGTCTGTAATAACAAGATTCACTCCCACTTCCTGCAAAAACACAAGAAAACAAAATAAATTTAGAAACACAGAAAAGAAAAGTTGTGGGAAATTAGGAAGAAAATAAAAAAACTCTGGGAATCTCAGACGTTAAAGAAGAGAAGAATCCATCAGTCAATCAAACATAGTACCTGTTGATTGCTTAGGGAAACAGAAGGTGAATCTGGACTGCTTTGGTCATCCTCATACAAACCCAGAAACTCTAGAGCCTTGCTACCAGAATCAACTGTAGTAACTGCAATGAAGAACAGAGGAGCATAAAAATCACACCACAACGATAACATAATAAAACAATGAGACCCAAGATTGAAACTTGCATTCAGATTAGCTCCCTTTGTTTTTCTTTTCTTTTTTTCTTTTTGGTGCTGTTGGGTTGGGTGGTAAGTAGAAGCAACCCAAGAAATGAAGTACCTTGATATGAAGAGGTCTTGAGGAGCCTCTCAATCAGTTTGCGATCTATGAGGCTGTCATCAACAGCTAAAACATGAAACTGCGAATCTGCAGCAGCCATCACCATTTCACCAGATGAAGAAGATTCAAGATGAAAGCAAATACCAAAAGGCCAAGAGAAGAACAGATGGTAGTGAATGAGAAAAATAGCTAAAAGCCTTTGTGAGCTTTTTTTCTGTGAGCTTTTTTTCTTCTTTGGTGGGTTGGTTTGGTTTTCCTATGGGAGGAGGAGGAGAAGATGAAAAAGAGGGGAGCTTTGTATTGAAATAAGAAGAAGACCCACCAATATCCACATCCCACAAAAGCAAGATCCGACCAGATTTCATCCCAAATCTTGTAAATTTTCCAACTTGATTTTTGAATTACAGGGCAAGCAATGCAAAAGAAAAAGAAAAACAAAAGAAAAATGAAACAAGTAATAAGAAATGAAAGAAAATAATCCCAATGAATATTTTAGTTGAGGGGGGGGGTGGTGGGTTGTATTTATACAAAAGGCTAGACATAATAAGAGAGGGCAGGAAGATTTTGTGTGAAAAATAGAAAGTCTTGGATGAAAGCAAAAGGGCAAAGGTTGAGAGTGGAGGTGAGAGAAGAGAAGAGGAGAGAGAGAGAAAGGGTGGGGAAGGTGGGGCCCACCAAAATCCTCCCAAGAGATACAGGTGACATCAGCAGAGGTGCCTTTTTCCCTGGGTGTGAAATCATGTGGCGCTTACCATATCTTGAGCAGGTGGGGGAGTGCTGGCAAAGAGAGGGCAATTTCTTTTGATTCCCTTTTAAGATTTGCTTCCCATGCATGATGATGATGCTCATCTCCCTTCAATACCCATACCCATTCCATACATTCAACATTCATGAGCTGCCAATGCCATGCCTAATAGCCACTTACCCCACCCCAATTCCTATTAAAATTCTCTATTGGGTTGAACAAACTTATCCGGCATCTAGAATCCGTCGTTTACGCGCGCATATATTGTGTTGTTGAATGAGTTAATTTTTGAAATGTAGATAGGTTAAATCAACATCCTTCAGTTAATGACAGTGAACAAAATCTTCCGTTTATATCAATGGGGTCATACCATAGAGTGTTTGGCCTCAGACTATGTTTGAGGTTTGAAACCCACACCTGGCATCAGAGTTTGTATTCCCTCATCCTATCGACTAGGATAAAAAACAAAAACAAACAAACAAATCTTTCATTTATTCTCTAATTACAATTAACAGCATTTTGAATTTTCTCATGTGTCTGCCTAAAAATTTACAAATAAGTCGTTACTTGTCTCATTCTTTATGCAAAAATATATAACAAATCTAAAGTATGTCAAAATTACCACAATGTTCACTTCTTCTTTTTTTGGCTATTTAAACAATTTAAGAATAGGTTGTCTTCGTTTAAAACCCTAGCCCCCTCTCTCCCAAAAAATACTCTAGAGCCGTTTTCATTTTGAGGGGGGAGGAAGCTAATGTTCTTCCTCCTCTCTCCCCTCCTCTCTTCCCCTATTTTCAAAGACATAAGGTTTCCCCTATTTGTCTTTGCTTTGTTATGATTTTCCTCCACCCATCATAGGCAGCTGCGTCTCGAGGTCGAATCTCCACTAGTGTTTCAGTATCAAATCTCTACCACTATCCTTTTTGCGGTTTCTTTACATTTGAAATAAGTCACAGAGACTCTTTGAGTTTTTTGTGTAGTTTTCACCTCTTCTTTTGTGAGAGTTTTTCACCTATCTTTTTGTGAGAGTTTTCCACCTCTCTTTTGTGAGAGTTTTATTTGTATTTTTATGGCTTGGTTTTTTTCAAACTTTATCTCTTTTTGGTTGTTGTGAGTTTGCAGTCTTAGTTGGAATGTCTATGCCTAAGTTTCTTCAATCCTGCGTGATCGTTAATTTTGATGTTAGATCGCTTTGTTATTGTAATGACTATTTGTGCCTCATTTGTATTGGCCTTTTGTGGCTAGTGAATTTTTTGGTTGAATTATAAATGCAATTATAGAATTTCTCAACCAAAAAAAAAATTAAAAATCTTTTTCTAATTTAAGATTGATTATGATCTAATAATACTTTTCCTAATGTTAAAAGAGGGCTTAAATTCAAATATCATCTTCCCTATTAATTAAAAAGAACTCAAAATTGACTAATTGACAAAAGCATTCAATAAGATTCCTTTTGATTTCATCAGTACATTAATAGTTCATTTCAAAATTGTCATGATATAGTGTGGAATCTCATCGAAATTTCGATTGACCCTCTAGAAGTGTAACACCAAACCGCGATATGCATTTCACCTATGTCAAAATATCATTATCATTAGATTTTCACAATCATATGCTATCTTGTAGTATTATTACTATTCATAGGTATAACATGGACTTAACGGATACTTAGAAGAAAAAAGAAAACACTTCTGAAAAGACTGAGAAATTAGGTAAGGTGTAAAAGATCTTATTTTGTTTTTTCTGTCTAGAATAATATTTTCTTTTCTTTTTCTACAAATACGCAAAGATATTGTCGCAGAACTTTTTTGTGTTACTTTTGAGTCGTGTTCGAAATGGTCACTCTTAAAATAAAGTACGATTTTACAACCTTAAGCGCTAAATAGTGCACAGTTCTCTTGATTTTTTTTTAAAAAAAATTTATAAATGGAATGCATATACACTTTGGTCCAACAATTTTTCTTTTAAAACCTGAGTAAAAACCCTAAGAATTGGGCAAAATAAAAAGAAGCTTCTGTTCCAAAAGTGGAACACCACATAGGGCACCATGTAAGAGATAATTTGAATTTGTTTCTATTTTTCCGTAGAAATAGAAAAAGATTCTCAGACAGACACACTTTATTTTGTTGTACATCCTGTCACACATAATCGACACTTGTTAAAACTTGTACAATACTAATAAAGGCATGTTTTGTGGGGGCCCACCACCATATTGGACGACACAGCCCTGCTATTCCCGGACATGAATGTTGATCCAATGCTGCTCAGCTCCACCAACAACCATGGACCCAATGCCTAACGAATTTTCCGTTCCTAGTCTTATCATATGGTATTTCACCATATCACCGGCAGCATCATACGGGAAAATCATAAGAATATTAAAACAAATCTTAAGGAATTTTTTTTTTTTTCGAAGTAAAATTATATCAATACAAAAATGAAATGATGTTTGATATTAAAAGTAGCAATCCAGGGACATCCAAGGTTTTTTTTTTTTTTAAATTTAAAAATTTATAAACCTAATAAAGGTGTTTGTAGCATTTACAATTACATATTCACAACCATCTTTTCTTTTCATACACCTTTCTCCTATTTTCAAGCCTAAAGAAATAGATTACATTTATAATTCAGGCATAAAATTCGGTCACCCACAAAAGTCAATATAAATATAAATAATCACGTAGATTTAATACAAATATAGAATCATAGTAACTACAGGGTTAATCTAAATACAGAAAAATCCACTAGCAACATCGATCAAGTGCACAAAGTGTATCTCCACTCATAGTCACACAAGGCCAAAGAAATTCCCACATAACAACCACAAGCCTGGAAAACCCAAGCACACAAAACTACAATTGCAACTATAATCTTTAAACTCTTACAATTAAAAACTACAAGTAGAGACTAAAAACACGGAACAAACTCAAAGGCTGCAGTACATGAAGAAAAAAAAAGGTTAAATACTTCTTTTGTCACTAGTTTTACATGAAATTTCAATTTGGTCACTGAAAATTTTTTTTAGCCAAATTGGTCACTATATTAACCAAAGTTTCCAATTTATAGACTTGTCGTTAAGTTTCCATTAAGTTGTTAGTTTAAATGCCTTTTCGGTTATTAGGTTTTACATGAAATTTCAATTTGATCACAGAAAAAAATAAAAAATTACCCAAAATCCATGAAAATGCTATGCTCTTACACATGCTGCTCGTATAAACATTTATGGTTGGTGGCAAATAGGGTCTGGTCTAACCCAGTGGAAAAGGCCTTGATTTGTAGACCAGTCGTCTCAGGTTCGAACCCCATAGTACCTTAGTAATATGTATGTGAGAAACCTCATTCCCCTTGTAGTTTAGATTATCGTTCGTTTATATTTATAAAAATAAAAATTATGGTTGGTGTAGCATCAATTAAGGCTAGAAAAAGGAATCATGTCATGACAAAATTGTTTATACTTGAATTTTTTTCCTCTTGGGACTCACATGAGGGAATTATGTGGCATTAACCCAATAAATCAGTGATTGGGCATAAATAAAGTTGAGCCCTTAATTAAGGCAATACCAGTAAATTGAGCCCAAAGACGGGCTGTGATGATTCTGACTCTGCCCGAACAATGGGTTTAGTTCTATTTTTAAGACAGGATGAGAACGAGAAGCCTAAATACAGATACATGTGGGCTGAAATCTCAGTCCAAGAACTTCGACAACGGCCCAAATGCATGGCCCAATTTAAATCCATAATAAACTCGATCGAAGTTGAAGCTCGGCAGCTTGTTCCTATGGCCAAAGAGTCTTGGCCGAGTAAAAGTTGCAAGTACCGACTTTAGGTAAAGGTATCACGTGATCTGTATTGATCAAAATGTCGCGTAGAGGGCAAAAGGAATGATGCAATGTTTAGCTACTTTTTGATACTTGTGCACACAAACATAGAATCTTTAGAGCTTAGAAAGGAAGCGTCTGCAGAAGGACGAGCCTCGAGACTAGTGATCGAGGCATGACGTGCGGACGAGAAGGCACCTTACACAACAGTTTGGGGGATGGCCGACTTTTCCATATAATTTTTAAAGGTGGCAATATTTGCCTATAAATAGGGGACTTATACTTCATTTTAACACACTAACGTCTCAACAAAATCAACCGAAAATTATGCTTAAATTCCCTCTCAAAACAAAATCACCGAGAGACTTTGAGGCTTGTTCAAAGTTCTCCAGAGCACCAACATTGTAATCGTCCATATTTTATATCAACAAACAACTCTGTTCATAAGAGTTTTCCTTTGAGCATCATCCAATTCACCCCGATTTCTCATTTAAGCTTTGTCTTAGTTAATAATTCAAAGAGGACTTAAGAGATCAAATTGACGGCAAAACTCTTCATCTAACATGGCGGTCACACAAGCACTCGACTAGCTCACACCAATAGCTTTGTTACCAAAGCTAAGAGGTCAACGCCCGAGACCACGTTCCTTACATGGCCATAATTGCTTGGTGAAGTCAGAATCCAAGGTGCTATCCATCATCTACTCCACCAAGCTAACTCATTGCTATTACAGCCAGAAGTGACTGTGATAGCTAGAATGGCACAAACCTCGCACCAAAGGACGACTTTGTTACCATCTTCATTTGGCCTTCGATTATTTTATTCCGAAGAGCCCATGTGTCGGGCCGAAAAGGTTTTACGGTCAACAAAAATATGTTCATATTTCAAGAATAGTTTCACCCATGAGCCTAAACAAACCGTACGGCCACCACATGAAGAAAAGATGTCGTAGTCACACCCACCACCATATCTGTAACATATATGAGGAAAATAAAACAAACAAATAAAATAAAACAACAATTCTGCCAATGAACAATTGGGTTATTTGTGGGCTTTGTTTGGACTTATGGTTAATTGTGGTGATATGGGCTAGTAGTTTTGGTGTGGCTTTTGTCCGCTTTAGTTTTGATTTTAGCATGTTAGTTTGTTGCCCTCTTGGAATTGGTACTTTAGATGAATTGTTGATGTCTTTGATTGTAATGTTGAAGTTCATCTAATGAAGTTTCTCTTTGATCCAAAAAAATAAAAATAAATAATAGTGTCACAAAAATGCAAATCGATCTTTTGAAAAAAGCTCCAATCATAATCCCAGCCATTATCATACTCCCACATTCACAAAAGTTCAAATCCATAACTATATCAATACATAGATTTGACAAACAAACAAAAAAGTTCAAAATAAAGTTTCGCATTTGCATGGCCTTTGACTAATTTTTTTTTTTTTTTTAGTGACTAAATTGAAATTTTGTGTAAAACCAAGTGACTAAAAAGATATTTAATCTAACAACTTAACGAAAACTAAGTGCAAGCCTATAAATTGTAAACTTTTAATAATACAATGACAAATTTGGCTAAATTTGTTTCTCAGTGACCAAATTAAAATTTCATGTAAAATCTAATGACCAAAAAGGTATTTAACCCAAAAAATTATAAAGCTGATTTACCACTACGTCATTGCGAAGACAACCAAACAACCCACAAACTCAACCAAAATTCAGTCAAAAGCTGATAAAAGCCCCAAGGAGTAGAGGGGTAGAGGGAAGGGAAGGGAAGGAGAGCAGCTTAATAATCACCATATAGTTTTCTACTATTGTTCAATTTTATGGTATGAAGCTCCCTTCCTTCATATATGCTTTTGAAGAAAAATGGCCAAACCAATGCTCTCAAGTGGAGTGGTTTGATTCGTTTATGCTATTAGTTTGATATCTAAACCGAGTCAATTGGAACCATAATATTACATCAGAGATCTGTATGCGATTTAAGTTATAAATTAAACCAAATCGAAGCGCACTCCTCCTATTTATAATATACCATTTTCATAAGCTTCTAAGTTCTAACCAAAGTACTAGAATATAAAAAATAAAAATAAAAATCTACACAAACACTCCAAAGCATCTCTTTATCAGAAACCAAGGCTAAATCTACTTTTAAATAATCCATAGTGGAAATGAAATTGAACACGCAAGCCACCAACCCATCACCTTGGCACAAATTTGGCCAAGAACCCATTGAAAACTCCCTGAGAGATACGAAACGTGAGACCCTAAATAGTTAGTGTCTTGATGAAGCAACGAAGGTAATTGAAGAGAAGTAATTTGGATGGACAGAAAGTAGGCCAAATATTCGCAATAATCTTAGGCCATGATCATTCTAACGGTACAGTTTGTCCACCGAGGCCTGCTTGCTTCAGGAACCTTGCATGTTCTCATTTCATACATTTCATCATCACATGACGACCCTACCCAACGTAATTTTCAGTATAACTGGTTGCGCTCATCATGGACCAATATATCAATCTCGGGATCCTGTCGCATAGTTGTTGTCTAGTTGTTTCTTTTGTTTGTTATTACTCATTAGCAGGAGCAGCTCTGCACTGCAAGTCTGCATGCATAATATTATTCATCATCCTCAGATTATTAATTTTCTCTCCATAACAGTTGGATCGGTAAAACAAGAGTTAATTAGGAGATTATTGAGATTGATTTTACAGAAGAAAAAATATATATATATGCAGTGTCAGAAGACTCATCATTTTCTTGATTGCAATATACGAATATGGTCACCACATGGCTTGTGTTGTCCACATATAGCAAATAAGATCCATGCGTGTTTAATTATCTTTCCTTCCTTTTCTTTTGGGTAATTAGGAAACCTTGATTTAAAGTAAATTTAGGATGACTCTTCAGTTTACTGGCATTTAGTCCTATATAATTGGAGGAGATTTTGAGTTTAAATCTGATGAACAAAAAAAATACAAAGTAAATATCTAAATACGTGCAATTACTCACAAACTACAAGATATCAAGCAGATTGAAGTGATAATTGACCGGCCGGCCCACTGGCGGACCTAGAAATATTTTAGCCGAGGTGCAATTTTGAACTGCCAAAAACTCTTTGTGGATTGAACATCTAAGACTTTTTACCTAAATTAACCTTAGGTTACTTCATGCATTCATATCATACATGAAAAATTGTTTTATGTAAAAATATTGACTAAGTATGAAAAATGATTTTTTGGAATAATCATTTTCTTCAGATAATTTTTGGCGGCTTTTACTCCTTACACATCAAATAAGAAAACTTTATTTGATAGGATTTTATTATGAAGTATATATTGACTTAATGAGCTATCATTTTTAGCTTAAATTGTATTTTGCACTAAAACCGATTTTTCATATTTTGATTTGGTGGGAATTTGATTTTCTAGTATTTTTATTTGAATCCAAATGAGGAATACTTTCTTATTTACATTGTAAACTTAAGTAAATAGAGTAATATAAAAATAAATGAAAATAAAAGGACAAAGACATTTGAAACACCTACAATAATTTTTCTGACAGAAAGAGGTATATCTGCACCTCCTTGCGCCTTAATAGGTCCGCCACTGGGCCAGCCGATAAGAGTTGAACCTAAAATTCTTATGCATGTTACCCAATTTGTTCTTTTTTATATAGTGCATGTGGTTCCTCAATATCATTTTTACGAAGATAAATCACAATCTTTTTCACTAAAATACAGCAAGAAGGAAAACGTGTGCATAGTGAACATGTTATCATGAAATGTGAATTGGCTTATAGGAAAGCATCTTGGATCACCACATGGGTTGTCACGTAGAATTTGACAGGTAGAAAATACTGATTAGCATTGGCTTTTTTGCATGCATATATATATCATATATATGATATGATATATGGTCCCCCTTCTTCCTTGTCTTAGGGCTTTTCTAGTTCATGCCTTCATGGTCCCCCTCACCTTCTTTAATTTCTTTTTCTCCATGTCTAAAAGTAAGTCCCCTAAAAGTGATCTTGGGTTCCACAATATATGGGCAAGTGGGCATCCATCATTATCCGTTATTATTTTCGATTATTACATATATAAGCGTTTTAAAATATAAATTTTATTAGCTTTTACACGCGCTACATGCGAGAAGTTTTTTTTTCTTAATCACACATGACGCGACAGAAATATTTTTAGTTCATATTATACTGAAAGATGTTCTTTTTTAATCACACATCATAAAGAATTTCATCAATTTGGTGCCGAATATGAATAGGAGCCAAGCAATACTCATTGTTTCCCCTCATACCATACCACACCAATTTTATTATCACCCACTCTTTTTTTCCCAATCCCGACTAATTTCTATATATATAATACCCAACCCACCTCCCCAATATTCCTAATGTCGTGGATGGGCATGTCTTAAGCTGTCACGACACATCATTGAGTGGCACTATTCGCAAGCTAATTCCTTGATTTTTTTTATTTTTTTAAAAAAATTTAAAATTTCTTGTTATTAATACATTTTATAAAATAATAACATAAGCACATGGACAACATAACTTCAACTATAAGGTAATGGTCCAAACCCACCAAAAAAAAATAAAAAAAATAAAAAATCCCTACTATAAGGAAATGTCTCACGTTCAATATATAATTAAAACTAAATCATGGATGTCTTTTTTTTTTTTTTTTGTTGAGAAATTATATGATTGTATTCATAATTCAGCTAAAAAGCTACTAGCCACAAAAAGCCAATACAAACTAGCCACAAAAGGGCCATTACAATAACGGAGTGGTCTAATATCAAAATTAAGAAAATCAGGTATATCTCCACTAACGATCAGGCAAGATCGAAGAAACTCTGGCATAGGCATCCCAACTAAGATTGCAAACTTAGAATACTAAAAAAGAGATAAAGCTTAAAAAAATCAAGCCATAACAATACAGATAAAACTCTCACAAAGGAGAGATGAAAAACTCTCACAAAATGAGAGGTGAAAACTACACAGAGAACGCAAAGAGTCTCTGTAACTTATTCCAAACCTAAAGAAATTGCAAAAAAGATGGTGGTGGAGATCCGACGCCGAAATGCAGGTGAAGATCCGACGTTGAGCCGCAGCCGCCTTTAATAATTGGATGAAAATCATAACAAAACTAAGACAAATAGGGACAACCCTTTGTCTCTGAAAATGGGAGAAGAGATGAAAGGAGGAAGAGAGGAAGAGAAGAGGGGAGAGGGGGAAAGAACAATGGCTTCCTCCCCCTCAAAGTGAAAAAGACTCCAAGAGTGTTTTTTGGGAGGAAGGGGGCTAGAATTTTTATGTTTTGGTCCACAAATCATGGATGTCTAGAACTGAAGATGATGAATTAAATAAAAAGCAATGCAAAGTCGTTCTAATTTATTTTTTCAGTTATGAAATTTAGGTAGGAATATTTATTTTATTTTATTTTCCACCAAACTAGAAATAAATAACTTCACATCACATTAGGCACATTTGGACCTTTTCAAGGTATAATGTTTGTCAACCACTTTTTTTATGTTTCTTTTTAGATAAAAGTTCTCAAATGATAAACTCCATATATTTTGATGATTTATATAAACAAAATAATTAGTATTTGACTTTTAATGAAATTAATATGAGTTTAGTGTTAGGTCAATGTCAACAAATTGACGTGCTCAAAAAAATTGTTACATGTGACAAGATATGGTGGAGGTTAGTCTATTCATGAATCAATGGAAATGTGACAATAAGATGTGCCACTTGAAAAAAGTTGAACCAAAACCTACCTGTTCAAATTAACCCTTAAATTAGCCACCCACTTGTCAATTAAACAAAGCCACACGTATAATGCTTCAATAATTTCTTTTTTTTTTTAAAACCTCTCTTATTGAGCGGGACGATAATATATTAAACTCATATACACTGCACGGATGCGCTAGGACTCAAACTGAATGCATTTCTTGAGGGAGCAATTCCTCCAAACTACTACACTAATGAGGCCATTCCGCTTCAGTATTTCTTATAATAATATTGAAATAAAGTAAGTCGTGCCCCCAATTTCTGATCATAATGCATCAAATAAACGGAAGCAAACAAACATAATTACTCAATAATTTAATGTACCCAAAAGATTTGGACTTATTCTGAAGAATATATTCATCATATGTTAAGTAAGTTATATAGAGCCATCAAGGGAAGAGGAAACAATATGAATAAAAAAGAATTTAAAAATAGTAGAGAAGATATGGTTAGAGGTCCTAATTATATGTTTAGTGAGAGAAGCGGGTGCATCCAATCATGATTTAGATGTGTAATTAAAGGGACTTATCGGCAAATACAGTGAACCCACAACCAAAACCAAGGCACTATATAGTTTTAAGAGATACTGTTGTACTTGAAGATCTTGAAAAAATAAACAAATGATTTAAAAAGATTGCGATCAAGGACATAAGTTAGGCCTTAGGTGGGAGATCAATTATATTATATGCAAATAAATCATGCACGACCAAAAGTGGCATTAAAAAAAAAAAACTATCAGAAAAAGCCTAACGATTTGTCAAAGTTGGAAAATAAGTGCAAAGAGAAAGGCTAAAAGAAGGCCTTTGTTGGAATGGCTTTTGAAAGTCGTCTCTGCTATCAGAATTAGTTCTACACTGCTTTCTATATAACACAAGGTTTAGATGTTCACCTCTTGTTATTAGTCAAAAAAAGGTATCTCATGATGTCACACAGTACATTTCTAAATGGATTATAGAAAGAAGATCTTGCATGAAATTTTAACTTCAAATTAAGGGTACGATTGCAGAAAAACTTGTATGAAATGCGTGGCATACCGTAATTGACTGGAAATAGTAATATAGTGCTATTACTGTTTCATGCAAGTGTTTCTCGTACGATTGAGGACAATCAATATGTATATTGGTTGCTGAAAAACTATTATTCAAAGTAGCAAATAAAAGACGTGTACCTCAAGTTAAGAGTATTTATCCTTCCACTTGAAATCTTTTTTCTTTATTATCCCATTTCCTAATTTGACTTGTTAAAAATATGTAGCATGATAAATATTGCCTTTTCACAACTGCATTTCAAAGTAAAGGAAATATGTCCTCATACCAAGAACAAGTCAAATCGGTATGGAATGAGGAAGGGTGGTATTTAATTCAGACACCCATATAAGACCTTATCATCGAATTACTTGACGTGCAGGATTTTTGATTGCAAAAAAACTCACGCTCAAAACGTTGTAAATTCTTGTCATATCTTATCAAATTACAACAACTTTCGTTGTAACGGAGTCATATTTAAGGAAGATCTTGGGCCCAAAAGTACAGATTTTGGAACAAAGTACTAAACGCAGATTTGTCGATGATTATGCTTTAATAATGGAGTATATGACATTCATCAGTCTCTTAATTTAAAAAAACTACGTAGTGATTTTTCACTTCTAATTTAGACTTTAACACTTTAAATGTATTTTGTAATTTTATACACTCACAGTGGAAGTGCTAAAAGATAAACATCAGTGCCGAAATCGTTACCCAAAAAAGTCGCATGCTATCAAAATAAATTGAGAACTCGTTTGTGAGTAATTCTGGATAGGCTAAAAATCACTTCTATATTTAAATGGTTTTAAGTGATTATAATGAAGCACACAGGTGGTGCTTCTCTCCAAAAATGATTCCAGCATATCCATAATCGATCACTCTCGAACGAGTTCCGAATAAAATTAAAGCATCTTTGGTATTTTCATGAATTTCCATAACATTCTTTCCAATAATTTCCTATTCTCAGTAAAAATGCACACTTGACATTTGTCAACTCTGCAGCTGCTGCTTAAAACTAATTAAATAGTCAACGCACGAATATCATGATGTAATCCGTTAATTAAGCATAGTTTTATACTGGAACTGTTTGTTTATTGTTTTTAAGGTTTTCATGTTCATGGAACGATACATTGCACTAGGAGAACCCAACTGCAATTCCAAGAGATACTTTGTGTTTAAACAGATCCTTTTGGGAATATAGAATTCAAGTAAAACCTACACACACACACATATATATATATATATAATACGTCCATAACAACCTAAAAACCCTAGTTGCTAGATTTGTAATACAATAATGAACACATATGTTTGGTACCAAAAGGTTAGAAAGTGCTTCTTTTGGGATTGGAGATGATCATCCGCAAATTCCTTTCTTTTCTTTTTTTTCCCTTTCTAAGGCAATAATATTAGAATGTGTGGTACTTTATAATGATTCTAATTATTAGTAGGCTAGGCCACTTGTGATTATTGGTTTATTATTAATGAAGGAACTTAGGATTTAACTCTCAAATTAGGAGGCTAGGCCACTTGTGCATGTGCTTATGTTATGTGCAAACTTGTTATGCTTACAGTTCTTGACCTTTAGGATCTATTTGGATGGAAAGGGTTCCAAATTTAGAATTTCGGATGACAAGGTTAAATTGTTTGTTTATAAACAAGTGATGGGCTATTTTTGGGATTGTAACTTTGGAATTACTCAATTATAACATTTTTTTTTTTTTTTACACGAGCAATATTATGGGAAGGGAGATTCAAACACATGACCTCAGATGCAGAGATAACTATTTTTAATCACTGGAACTATAAGCCCCTTGCAAATACAAATTGGGGTCGTGAAAGTATGCGCTGTGTTGTTTGTTTATTTTTATTTTTAGGAGCATGGAATATTTGGTGATTCGAAATATCTTCACCAACACGGAATATATGATATGTAAAGGGTCAAATATTATTTTCAAAGGCAACTCATTACCATACCCATTGTCCATAGACATGCATATACCAATACAAAAGTGAAGAACCAATACCATAATTAAATTGCCCTTGCAAATCTGAAATTTGCTGTAGTTATGGCTGATTTTAATGGGAAGAAAAATGGTCCCAAATCTCTTATTTGAAAAAGAAAGATTTGATCTTCAAAACCAAGGATCCTTTGGCATATTTGAAGTCTTCAAATTCAATGATTCTTGCCCGGTGTAGTGGGTCAGTCAGACTTAGGCCTGCTTTTTATAAAGAAGAATACAATGGCAGTCAATGCAGAAGAAAAGGGTGGTTTGTGGGGTAAATTGCCCCATCCCCTATCCAAACAAACACACTTTAATTATTATTTACCATTTACCAAATGAAAATGACCTCTCCAATTTACCAATGCTGGCTGGCATGAGACGACTGTAACAAAATTTTACCCGGTTTAACTAGTTTTGCAGTAACATTTTTGCTCTTCTTGTAAGGATGATAAGTTAATAACTCACCAAAATATTAGATGTGAGGCATAATGTTCATTATGGGCAATGACAATTCAACTATTTAAATTAATACACTATTAAATTGATGAAAGAAGACTTTATAATTGTAATTTGTCATAGGTGTCAGCATGAAGTGTGGTATCATTAAAGTTATAAACTCGCATAAGTCAGAGCAGTGAGGACGGCCATTTGCACCTAAATTTGAATTCACTTTTCTGTAAATTATATTAGTTTAGAATAGATTGTCGTTTGTATAAAGATAAAACCAAAAATTATAAAGTCAGATAAGAATTGGCATCATTGAAAGTAACTGAACACTATATATGTTCCACATTTCTAATAAATTTGGTGAGAAAGAAGTGTATAGCTAACGGAAGTTTTGTTAGATGAGATTATACATATTAGGTAGGCGTACAACAATAATTTTTGCCATACAGGAATCTTGTCTCATACATTTGTTACAAATCTTGTTGCCAGCCTAGCCTATGCTTGAACTTTGAACTTTAATAATGCCTAAGTTTTGGAATTTACAGATCAGTTATGAAGTTTGTGGAAGGCACCTTAGAGCATCTCCAATGGAGATGTTAAATGCAAAATGTTAAATTGAATTCGATGGCTTATGTGGCAATTTGACACTTTTGAAAAAATTTAACTCCATCCAAAATACCAAATATCATATTATTTTAATATATTTTTAAAAGCAAATAGAGCTCATATAATAATAAGTATTAAATTATAATTTAATACTTTTATTTGTTTAGTTTTTCTCAGTTTTAGTTTTTATTTTTAAAGCTTTGAGATGCACAAAGGCAAGAAACATTGGAAGACTTGCATGACTTTTGCATGGCCCTAACTTAATTGGTCTCAGTTATGCGTTTGAGTCTTCAAAAGAAAGTATCAGTTGTCCAAGTAGTGCTCACAAATCAACTTTTGCATTTCAATTGGGGCCTATTTGGTTTAATGGATTTTCAGTCGGTGGATTTGGATTTGAAGAGCCCAAATTACTTGAAGTAAGTGGACTAGTATTTGGGCTAAATTCACTCAGAATTTGACGAGCTAAAATTTTACAAAATAAACTTTTTTCAGGCCGGACAGAAGACACTGTATTTTGAAATTGAAAGGAAGTGTTAGGTGAAGAAAAGTTTGTTGTAATTGGAATGATCACCTTCCCAATTTTGGACATGGAGGGTCAAACCCAACTCCTTACAACAAGTATCTCGAGAGCAACGCAGAACAGACCTCATCTAGCTGGAGGGTCAAACCCAATTTTTATTTTTCTAAAAGAAAAAGATGAACTCAAAGTTAACTTTGATTGCAGCAACACTAGCTGTAGTGTCCGTAGTGTTGGCTCTGAACCCACTTTATTTGTTGAAGCTTTTTGGTAATGGAGTAGCTCCTATTTCAGGGTCCCATGACCTCCTCCACACTGCACAATTAATCCAGGTACCCGGAGCCCTTGGCCCAGAGAGCCTTGCCTTCGACCCCAACGGCGGTGGGCCCTACACCGGCGTCGCCGACGGCCGTATTCTCAAGTGGGATCAAAACGACCGTCGTTGGACTGACTTTGCTGTCACCTCTTCTCAGAGGTAACCAACCTTCTTATTTATGTCTGTTTTGTGCTTGCAAGCATTTTATTGAAGCATTGAATATTGTTTGCTTCATTCAATAATTCTACATGTTGCTGGTGTCTGTGCTTTGCAAGTATTGAATTATATCAGCTGCTTATACTTTTTGTTTTTTGGTTTTTTTATGTGACCATCAATTCAATAGACTGACCACTTCAAAATTTGATTTCGGTTCATGCATTTCTGGCCAAAATGTACTAATTTGTGATCATTTAGCAACCTGACCAAATGGATTGTAAGGGGTCTTTGAAATTTAGATTTTACCCAGTTCACGTTATCTTGCACTTGCACTAGAATTACTACCGTCGACTTCGAATGATCAAATTAGGCTCTATTGTGCACCTTGTGGCAAGAAGCACACTTGTGGAGTTCATCAGTGTAACTAACATGGATGGGACCAAATTGCAGAAAAGCTCTCTTCACAATTCTTGCAGCAACTTTTTCGTTTTCTTTTCTTCTGATGAATCTCATACAAACAGATTGTCTCTAGCTTAAGAGGATTTTGGTTGGTTTTCGACTAAGCACCCATAAATCAAAACCCAATTAAGCAGAGCTCAAGCTGACGAAAAATGTGTGAACATGCTTGAAGTGGACTGGAACCTTATATGGCTAGAGGATCCTTATTCCTTGGTCTGTAAAATGTTGTAATAAGTTTAACTTTTCAAGATTCTGTTCTTAGTAAGGAGTGGGATTGACTGAAAACACACACAAAACACTTTGTGCTTTAGTTTTATTAGGAAATGACATACATTTGATTGTGGTTGTCTATATTTTAGATACAACTTATATAATTAGGATGTTCACTCCCAGAAGAATCTAGGAATTTGATTTTCAGACAATCTAACCTTATTCCGTAATTTAACTTTCTGTGCCAAGTTTCAATAATGTCATTCAATGCTTTCAATTATTTTGTAATTATTACTTTGAACTATTGAAATGTATGCAAGAGCTGATGTATGTTCTTTCTAGTATGTACTTTTGGCTTTCGATTAATAACTAGCTGACAACTGCTGTTAGTAACCGCTGTTTTGGTCAAAAGCTGCAGTATGGCTAACTAGAAATAGAGCCTATCAATGAACATTGAAACCTTTGGACTCAGTAGATGTGGTTCAACCCTGTACCTTGCACTCACTTTCACAGTATATAAATGAAATAATGACATAAATAGTTTTTTCTGCATGAAGAGAGATTTAATCCCATGTAATTATTTTGCAACTTGTTCTAGGAACTGAGAATTTATACCCATTGTCGTGTTAACCAGAAGCATGTCATGCAGTGGAGAGCAGCACAACCTCACAAGTACTTTAGCTAATGAGGTAGACTTCTCTCTGCAGCACTGCTTACTTCACAAGCAGTATTGTAGGGAACGCAATCTAAACGATGTAACACTGGATGTCAGGAACATGTCAAAGTTGGTGCTTGACCACATAGTTTTTTAATAAAGAAAGTTTGCTCCTAGAAAAGCATTTCAATTCATGTAGCATCACCTCAAAAATTGATCATGCAGTTAGCCCCTGAATCACTTAATACCCAGTTTAGCGCTAAGCCATACATGAACATGGAGTCTTTAACATCAAAGAGTCAATGAAATATTTTCCATGTTTTACTTTGTGATGCACAAAGTTTGATAACATTTCTAAACAGTTTATTTCATGTTAAACTTTTTGTCAATTTATTTACAGCAAGGAGTTACCAACATAGTCACATGGAGTTAAGCTGAAAGGGGGATAGTTTGCTTTGTTCATTGGGATTATGCTCCATACCCTGTTAAATTAAATTTAAGCTTACATATATTACTGATATCATCTGTTTCATAGCAATGCTTTCTATTAAGCTTTAATTAATTGAAATTATTCTTTCCAGGAAGGAGTGTATTCGCCCTTTTGCACCAGAACTGGAGCATGTTTGTGGAAGGCCTTTAGGACTAAAGTTTGATACAGAAACTGGAGATCTCTATATTGCTGATGCATATCTTGGCCTTCAAGTAGTAGGCCCTGCTGGAGGTTTGGCATCTCAAGTGGTCAGAGAAGTTGAAGGTCAGCCACTTCGCTTCACCAATGATATGGACATTGATGAGCATAAGGATGTGATTTACTTCACAGATTCAAGCACAGTATTCCACAGAAGGTAATTTAAGCACAAATACTTACTTTATCTCCTTAGGCTTTAGGGTTGCATCTGAAAGTGATTTGAAGTAGAATTTCCCTTTCACCAGCCACTTCAGTTTTTGTTAGACAATGTGGATGGAATGATAGGACATGCCAAAAGTATGTAGCCTTCAACAGTTTAATCTGCAAATTAAAATTTCAAATTTCATAAAAGTAGTGTGTTCGAGAGACATTTCTTGGGATAATTTGGCATTTAAGCTCTTTCAATTTCAAACTTCAGATAACTTGTAGTCTGCTTCACTTCAATGGTCACACATTTTGCCTCCAGATCATCTGGACAAGATGTATCAAGATTCAAAATATGAAAAAACCTGTGTAAAATATTTGATGTGTTGACTGTAGAAAGCATCCAGTAGAAATATCTATGCAAAAGTTATATTTCGGTGTTATGGTCTCTTTTTTGTATTCTATAAGCATCAGTGTCCAATTGATTCTTCGAAAATTTGGATGTCAAATCAACAGTGCCAGATTGAGTTGAAAGGGAGTGCTAGCTCTTTTCTTGTTTTGTTGTTCTCTTTCGCCATCATTTCCTTTATTTCCATAATCTAAGATTGTCTGCATTTGGATTTTATTACTCCATCGCCGTACTTAGGAATTCTTTGCTAAAATTACTTTAAAGTTTAGAATTTCATGCTTCTGTGGGCTTGCAGGCAATTCATGTCATCAATCTTGAATGGAGACCGAACTGGCAGATTACTCAAATACAATAAATCAAACAAAGAAGTAACAGTTTTACTACGAGGTCTTGCCTTTGCCAACGGTGTTGCATTGAGCAAAGACCACTCTTTTGTGCTAGTGGCTGAAACAACTACTTGCAGGATCTTGAGGCTTTGGCTTCATGGTCCAAATGCTGGAAATACTGATACTTTTGCAGAGCTTCCAGGATTCCCAGACAACATAAGAAGGAACTCGAAAGGGGAGTTTTGGGTTGCACTGCATGCAAAGAGGGGATTTTTCGCGAAGTGGTTTGTCTCTAACAGATTGGTTGGCAAGTCACTGCTAAAGCTTCCCCTTGATTTTAAACAACTGCATTCGCTACTAGTCGGAGGGAAGGCCCATGCAACTGCTATCAAGTTAAGCGAGAGCGGTGAAATTTTGGAAGTTTTGGAAGATTGTGAGGGAAAGAATATGAGATTCATTAGTGAAGTGGAAGAGAAGGATGGCAAGCTGTGGATTGGGTCAGTTTTAATGCCATTTCTAGGCATTTATGAACTGTAGGAATTAGGAAACAAGTACTTGAGTAATTGTAATGGTACATGATCTTTGATTTGTGAATTTCTGCTTGAATTTCTTTTCAGCGCACATGATTGTGGATCTTTGAGTTTATTTTTTGGAATCCCTATAAATTAAATCAAAATATTCTATAACGTTTTTCTACCTCAAGATTGATGACAAGTTGCTGTTGATCTAGTGGTACGTCTCTTCCTAATGTTGGAAATGTTCCAAGTTCGAATCTCCCATTCTTGATTAATAAAAAAGAAAAATCAAGATTGACAAACAATAAAAAACCATTCAATAAGATGCATTTTTATTACATCAGTAAATTAATAGTTCATCTCAAAATTGTTATCCTATACTGTGGGATCTCATCAAAATTTAGATGACCATCTAGAAGTATTATACTATGCCATTAAGTGCATTTCACGGTTCACCTATGTTGACTCTCATTATTTCAGAATCATATGATATCTTGTAGTATTCTTACTATTAATAGGTAAAAGATGGACTTAAAGAGATAATTAGAAGAAAAAAGAAAACACGTGTGAAAAGATTAAGAAGTTATGCATAGTCTTTTTGATACAATCACTATTAGGGAGGGGGAAATTAAACCTACGACCTCGAGTGCATGATAGATGCTCTTAATCACTTAAACTATAAGCCCTTGTGTCTTTATACATGAATTATCTTCTTTTTTTTCTTTTTCTATAAATACGTTAAGATATTATCATCGTAGCTGTTCCTTGTGTCATTTTTTAGTCGTATTCGAAATTGTCACTCTTAAACATTTAAATGATTTTTATTTTATTTTAGAGGGGGGGTTGGGGGCGCGGCGCATTACTATGTTGGAGGCATATTCAACCAGGTTACTAGAACAAAGGATTATTTAATCCGAAGGCATTCTGAAACATAATATGTGGGAGTTGTTATAAAACTGGAGGGAAAATGTAGAGAGAAATAAGGGGAAGGGAAAAATGAGAATTTGTTCTCTGAACTTGTTCCTTTCATATTAGTATGACCTTTTATTTATAGGCTTACAATGATATAAATACGTTTACAACTCATAAATTACAAGCCCATAACTATAGAAATGAGTGCATAAGGTACAAGCTATTCATATGGTGGGTGTTATGGATGTTATGGTGGTCATCCACATTCCTTATGTTTATAACACTCCCCCTTGAATGGCCACCATACAATGATATAGTTGCCTCATTAAAAACCTTGCTTGGAAAACCCAGTGGAACAAAACCGAAGCAAAGAGAAAAAGAGTACAACTTTCTTCTAAATCATTGATATGGTGTTGGAAGCGCTTATGCTACCTTGTTAAAACCTTGCTAGGAACCGGTGGAACAAAAATCTAGTCGAAGAAAAAGAGTACAACGCACATATATCCTATATGTAGTAGAACTGGGATGCTCCCCCCAATTCATATCCCCCATGATCTTCAATAAAATCTGGAATATTGACTTCGAAAAGAAAAAGAAATAAAAAAACTTTGGTAAAGAGTTTTGCTCCACCACCTTTGATGAACCCTTCTTTAATTCTAGTTATATAAACAACCTTGTCTTCATATACATGATCATTTATCACACTATTTGACGTGCTTTTCACTTTTCAAATGATTGAACTATATAGGAGCATCAACAACTTATCTAATAGTTAGAATATGTTACAACAATATTGTTGAGGCCCAAAAAAATTCAACGTTAGGCCCAAATATATTTCTAGCCCAGTACAACACTTAACCAGGGAAGAAGCCTGACTGGAATACGTAAGAGTTTGTCATGTATGCTTGCACAAGTTATGGTCCACGTGCCACGCCAACCAAATACGAAACCTGCCACGGAGAAAGGTTGTAACAAGCCCGTAAAATGTATTGGCACTATGAATCGGCACTTATCATCTCGTCGAGTGCCATTTGGCTCAGCCATAGCGCATTACAATACGGCAAAGCGGAAAACCTTTATCTTGGCACCAAACCACGTTACAAGCTTAAGGGGGCCCAAGCCACTCCAATGCCTGGGGCTTACTGAGCGGGTTGTGGTATGGATGGTTACGAGTGTTCACGAGGCCTATTGATGGTCCAAGGAGTGGAAGTTTTGGGCTTCTTGGGAGCACCAAAACTCAAGCTCATTTCTTGAGCCCAAACATATGGGTAAGCATGAGAGGGAAAAAAAAAAAAAAGTGGCCCATCACTTTAGGAAATGGCCCAACATCTTGAAAATATCCCAAGAAAACCTCTAGCACATTACTAGAGCCAAATCCAAGACAAGCCATTGTTAAAACCAAAGGAAACCCACATGTGCGGGTTGCTGGAAGTAAAACACTCTTCAAACCAACACCCTTAGGTATTTCTTTCCTCTATCAGCTCATGCCAGAAAATAAGAAGGGAAATGAGGAGAGAGCGTTGCCAGGGATGGAAGGTGCTGCAGAGGCCAACTGCAGGAAGACTCTGGAGCTCTAAAAAATCTTATCCTAGTGTGTTTGGATTAAGGAAATTTCACAAAAAAAGAAGGTTGAATAGGAAGAAGTGAAGGGAAAATAGAGAAGAATACTTTGCAAAATTGGAGAAAACCAGCTAGGGTTTCCTGGAAAAAAGGAGCTTCCAGCGCCTATAAAAGGGGGCATCTCCTACCCAGCAGAATAACACAGCCATACCGAGCAAGCATTCTCACTCACTGTTGGAACCTTCAATTTCAAGCCATGTTCTCCCATCTTCTTCTTTTCTCTTCTAGCAAACCACCCAAAGCACGACCAAGCAATCGTCCTGCTGGAAAATCTTCTCAAGCCACCCATCCCTTCATCCTCATCTCTCCCTCCCTTCCCTCATCAAACCTTCCCAAATCTCCCTCTCCCCTTGCTTTGCATCTCTGTTTCTCATCAGAAATCCAAGCTTTCTCTCTCTAATGCTAAACTCATGAAGGTTCAACTCCCATGCCACAAGCTACTTAGGCCAAGCCATAACATTGATCTGTAAGCAGTTGTCTCTCTCGTTGGTGAAAGAAACCAAAGTGCTTCCTAAGGCTCCACGAACTTTTCGATGCACTTTTGGGGCTTGATTCTTGAACTCAAGCATATGAGCAACTTCACCCATTTGTTCTTTACAGCAGCTCAAACCCATTTGCAACTACTGGAACCAAAAAGTCCCTACAAATATCAAATTTGAACTCAAAATACTCTCACTCTTAGTGTTAACTCTTAATTAATAATACCATGGTACTTTATATCCTTCAAGAAGTCCCTTCATGGGATTTATCTCAAATATTTCATGAGCATTGAAAATTTCCATGTACCATGCAATCTTATTAAATATGCATTTAACACATGCTATAAGTTTAGAATTAAAATAACAATTGCACTTATAGAAATGTGGATGCATCTACGATGGTATAGGAGACTAAAACCATGTCTCTACTAGGAAACCTTATGTCATATTAGTGATCTTATTTCACTTCACAAACACAAATCCGTAACCTTCAAACTTAACATTTGTAATTCGGTGTTTGAGTTATAGGTTCAATATCCAACACGTCATATTTAGTGATAATGCTATTTCCATTTTGGCCAATCACTTAACTTGTCGACATTCATGAAATGTGATTTAAAATAATCATAGCCCTTGATGATTGTAATAGCTACTAATAAACCAAATGTCTCATCAATTCGTGATCGCCCAATTCTCTTGTGCATGTGTGTGCATAATTTATAAGCATCTCATTGATTTGGGGTACCAATGCCTCTTCAGGGGCTTCTGTTGTCACTCATGGGACAAAAATCTCTATTAAGATGAATTATTTAGAATATATGGATCATAACCTCCTATAGAGAGTTATTTTCGATAGGGCTTGAATTTTTCAAATAATCTCCACTTTTAGGAGTGAAGTCTTTAGAACATATAGATACGTCATGCTTTAAGCATGCAACATATTAATTATTGATAGTTACTTATAGTTATGTAACTTATATATGCGTTATCTTGATAAGATAAAAGCAGATGTATTCAAGGCTAATTCACGACGTTCTTTAGGAACTGTCATATCCCCCTGACAGCGGGAAAGTTGTCTTATCAAATGAACAATCCTTAAAACATGCGGTAAAGTGCACCAAAACCAACTTAGATTTTCAATTTGCATTGATAATTCATCCCGTACATTATGTTTGTGCAATAGGCACATAAACATCCAAAAATGCATAAATGTAGTTGAATGCCAAAAACAAAATGTACGGGAGGATTGTTGTTCGTTGGAAACATGTCTCAATCGAACCAGTAATGTAATATATAAAATGGTATGGGCTTCAACGACTTTAGTGGTTGTGTAATACAACCACAAAAGAAAGTATTATGTTTCTCCAATAGATGCCTTTGGTTGTCAATATTTTGGGGGTAATATTACGATTGTAAAACGAAATAAATAAACTAATAATCAAAACATAAATATAATAAAATACAAAAAAAAATTGAATTGGTATTAACGAGAAATAAAATAATTAAAGACTATGAAAATCTAAGATATGCCTATTTTAACGTGTATTCAATTTATAGATAGAACTGCAACTTCATAATTGGATTTCCAACCAATTCAATGTGCCTCAAAGTATGTTATTTTGCCATGTGATTCTAAAATTTGAGTTCTTGATAATTCATCTCATGGATATAGAACTTTAGGTTCTATGAAGTTCAAATGTCAAATAGGCACAAAGAACCAATAAACATCAGGTTCATATTAATATTAAAATCTATGAAAAACTATGAACTTCATATTCATAATAACATGTATTCGAAGCATCATGTTCAAATGCGTAAATCCAATTAAATTAATGTGTGCTTTGAATTTCATATTCAAATTAATGTATAAGCACTCGAAACTTCTGATTCAAGGCTGACACAATTAAAACTTCGGTTCTAAAATTGATACATTTAAATTCATATAAGCCCAAAACTTTTGGTTCGGATTCGTGAGATATGTAAATCTTATGGAATTCCGAATATGATGAATACGAAATCAAGGAGTTTCATGTCCTTATTTACTTTTGGAAAATTGAGGTACTCAGACACTCAGCTATTGAGAATCAAAGAATTGTAGGTTCTGATTCGATCAAGGAACTTCAAGTCCTGATCTATTTAAATGATGAGGATCGAGGGACTTCAGGCCTTGATCTTTTGTATAATACAAACATAAGATATAGTAAATAATTAAAATCAAAGCTCATGAAATCTCATGGGTGAGTGCAAAAACTTTGAACCATGTCATGACTCTAGCTCAAGCAAAAAGTAAAAGAACAAATTAAACAAAGAAATAAATAATACCAAGAACTCTTGTGCTGATAACATAGGGTATACTAGTGATTTACCCCCTGGACTTGCACATAACTTTCGATTTGGCCCATGTCCTTTTTTTTTTTAGAAAATTAAGGATATAAACTTTTTTTTTCCGGCCAATTTCCCCTATACCGTCTAAATCATCAACATTTTATCTAATTTGCCATTAAATATAAGGGCGAATTGGTCAATTTGTACATTAAAAATAACTAAATACTGAAAAATAAAATAACATTAAATATAAACAGTCCTGATCTCTTGGACCCCTGTAGTCCAAGAGATTTATGGTCACTCACCGTTGGATGTAAATTCAACGGTTCACTCATTTATGACTTGAATCGGGTAATAATCATTTATGTCATATTGCATTTATATATATCATTTTGAACCATTGGATTAATATCCAACGGTGGGTGACCACAATCTCTTGGACTCCTGTGGTCCAAGAGATCGGGACTATAAATATAAAATACAAAAAAATAAAAGAATTTTAATAAAAATCAAACCACCACTCCCACAGCCTTCTCTCTCTCTCTCTCTCTCTCTCTCTTCCTTTCCTCCTCCCCCAAATTCCATCCAATTCCACTAGCCACTTCCCTAATTCTAACTCACGAAGCCATGAACACCTACCTTTAATTTCAAAAACTCAACATGATTGTTTTGTTTTCACCGATTGAAGCAATATACATTTGTTATTTTAAATACCCATTTGACTTGGCCATTGATAGGCTAAGAGAAAAACGTTTTGATCATGTTTATGGGTTCTATATGAGCTTTCCTTTACTCCCATTAACCATTCAGAGAGAGAGAGAGAGAGAGAGAGAGAGAGAGAGAGAGAGAGAGAGAGAGAGAGAGAGAGGAGAGAGAGGAGTTGAGAGAGTAGAGGATAGGGAGGTGGGTATGAGTGGGAGAGGAAAGGGTTGCATCCTTTGGAGGAGGAGGAGGTGATAATATTGAGTGAAAATACACTTGGGGTTGAGAGAGAGAGAGAGAGAGAGAGAGAGAGAGAGAGAGGGGCTGAGCTGGAATCCCTGGGAATGGGCTAGAGTCACTGGGGGAGAAGCATCGAGAAGAGGATGGGAAGGATAAAAAAACTTAGGGGTGGGCACTCAAACCGGCGAACCGGAAGTCCGAGCCAAACCGCACCGAACCAAATCGGGAAAAAATTGAGTTGACCAAAAAGTCAACAACCAGTCAAAAACCGAACCAGACCAGTTTTGGATCCAGTTCCATGTCTTCAAAAATCGGACCGAGCCGAACCGAACCAGTCAAATTAAAAAAAAATATAATTTTAATATATATTTATATTTAATGCTATATTTTTAATTTCACAAAAAAAAACAAAACTAATATTTATCCAAGTTCAATTTCAAAATATCTCTCTTTTCTAACTTTAATATTTATTTTTATATGAAATTGAATAATTTGTTAATTTTTAAGTAAAAAAATAATATTTCAATTGAGAATTGTATTAAAAAATAATTTTTCTAATCCGGTTCAAAACTGAACTTGAACCGATTCAACCCAAACCGAACAGTTTTTGAATTTTTTTTATTAAAATCGAACCGAACCAAACCAGATGAATAGTATCGGATTGGTTCTAATTTGAGACAAAAACCGGTCCAACCCAAATCGTGCTCACCCCTAAAAAAACTAGAGGGGAAGGAGAGGGGGCGCTAGGTCTGTGGGTTGGGTAGGGTTTTTTTCTTGGTGCCCTATTTTTTTAACAACAAAAAAATATACTTTTAATGATTTATCAGAAAATTGGATGAAATGTTGAGGATTAGACGGCGAGGGGAAAATTGACGGAAAAAAAAAAAAGTTCGTATCCTTAATTTTCTTTTAAAAAAAAGATAATGGGTAAATCAAAAGTTAGGTACAAATTTATGGGGTAAATCACTAGTATACCCTTTATAAAACTAGAAGAAAAATGTAGAGAGAAATAAAGGAAAGGGAAAAACGAGAATTTGTTCTCTAAACTTGTTCCCTTCGTATTGGTAAGACCTCTTATTTATAGACTTGCATCAATAAATATATTTACAACTCATAAATTACAAGCCCACAGCAATAAAAATTAGTACATAAGTTACAAGCTATTCGTATAGTAGGTGTTATGAATGTTATGTGGTCATCCACATTCCTTATTTTTATAAAGAGAGTCCAGTTTTATATAGTGGGTTGATGTGTTTGTATTAGTTCTTGCTCTTGACATTATGTGAGAATAAATACCCTACAAAAAGATACAATTAAAGCTATAATTTGATCAATACATATACACTTTCCAAATAAGAAGTCAAAACACACTGGCTTGAGAAGAGTCGTTGAGGCTGAGACATCAAATTCAAAATTACCTGCGCTTATAGATCCAATCCACCCACAAAATGAAAAAGAAAACGATTTGGCACTCCAATCCGCCCCACAAGCTAGTTCTCAGTAATTTCAGCTTCAAAATTGTCAAATAGTCCATGAAAACTTAAACCAAAGCTTAAAAGCAATAGATAGGAATTAGTTCTAATTTATGTTAAATACGGTCATGTAACATAAACAACTACAGTAGTATCAGTATTTCAATTCACTTGCAAAGTTGGAATGACTTCTGTTATGTAGACGCCTACACCTTTTGAAGGTTCTTTGTTTTTTCCTGTGGTCTATGGGGCTTGGGGACTTTGGCAGAATCAACCTTCGGGCATTTTCAAGCATTTCCCTCTTTACAAATAACACGGACGCTTCAAAAGAGTCTCAAATCTTCAGCATATCAACATAAATACCTCCTTGACAAAATTTCAAACGTTTTGTTTCTAGACAGGCCAGCAACTCATGAAATCGTAACATGCATTTCATCGCCAACTTCCACAAATATTTCATCCACCCTTTACAAAGAGAAGCAACTAATCAAACCTTTAAAACATGATTTTGCATCCTGGTATTTCATTTTTGTGGGACTTAAGAAACAATAATTTATGGTACACAACTGCACAAATGTTATCAAAATAGAAATAGAACGTCTGAAATGACCTTAGAAAGTAACCAAGATCATTCTAACCTGTCGGAATCTATGTTCACCTCTGCAAGCCATGTTGTTAGATAAACCTGCAAAATCAAATTGGTTTAGAGGTACTGAAATCCATAGCAAATATTAGGACTAATTGATATTGTCATCTCTCCAGGCAGTATATGCAGCTGCATTTAAAGTAAACATACCTTCCCCATCTATATGATATTTCCCATCTTAATCATTTTAGTTACTCTCCAAAATGCTTAGGTACTGCTAAGTTTTACTGATGATGTAAGGGATGTTTTGCATTTCAGAATGTGAGGCCTAGTGCCGATTAGAACCTCCCAGAGGAACTGAATATCATCCTAACTTTTATTGTTCGACTATAATGGGCAATTTTCTATTTCACTTAGGTAAACAACTATTTGAAAGCGAATAAGAAAACATGTTGAATCTGCATCAGTCTCAATTCTTAAGATCCATACTGGAAATTCTTTTCATCCGAGAAAACTGATTCTATATTGTATATCCTGACTAGAAAATTCCATATGTATTGGGTAAATACGAAAATAGAGGAGAACCCATTTGAGCACAAACATATTTTACCAATAGCTTAAATCAATGGCAACCATACCTGCAAAACATCATGATCTGGCTGCGGGTTAAATCGCGCAGCTGGCATTTCAGATTTCTGATCATCCAATCTTGGATAGACTGGCTTACAAGTTTCCTCAGAGTATAAGTTACATATACTCAAATCACTAAATTCTCCCGGATAAAGCTCATCTGACCAATGCAAACTGTTTAAAGGTGGAACTTTGCAACTAATGGATAGCAACTCCACCACTAGCAAACGCTGCACAAACAAAACAGCACAAACAAGTAATAAAGCGACCCCAAAAAAAAAAAAAAAAATGTAACTAAGAACATGCTGAAATTACCATAGAAGCAAATAAGAAGCAACTTACCTTCAAATTTAACTCCAATATAAACATCTGGACAAGCTCCTCTGCCACTTCTTCTGAGATTGTTCAAGAATCACAGTTCACAATCATGTGGAACTTATATGACAGTAGCTTTATACATATACAGATTTTTTACTTTGATGCAAAATACCACAATCACTCTTTTGCTAAATCTTTTACTAACCGTAAAGTACCAAGGGACAAATGTTGCTAGCAAGGCAAAGTTTGGATAGAGACCCCTCATATACTATATTCCCTTTACTTGTCCTAACCCGTATTGTCTTTTGTCACTTGAGATTATTCCCTAACCTCTCAAATTAGTTATTAACAAAATGGCGAGAAACTCATCACAAAATTTGAACCTCTATACCATGCACGTGTTCATGTAACTAAGCAAGGTAAATTGGAATTTGAAAATTTTCAAGCCACAAAAAACCTTCCACATTGTGACAAGATAAACATAATCTTACGTAATGACAGAGCATAATTTTGTATTTTCCTTACATTATATCATCTAATGCTATTGTCATAAATCAAGAGTTAGTTCTTGATTTTCTGCAACCACATGCTGATTGTGTATATTATTCCTAAAAAGTAACAAAGATAAGTAATTTGGTAGGTGCATATCGGACCTAGGGAAAGCAATTTTGAATCAAATGTGTTTCCATGACCCAATTAATAATAACTACAAATTAATTTAAAGAACAGAACCCAAAATTAAACTGGGTTTATTCCAGTTGAGATTGTATGAATAAGAACAAAATATACAGGCATGATAAATCAATATCATATAGAAAGACGCAGTATAGATGATCTTTAATTTAACTAACCGAAGCAAGAGATCGTCCAAAATGTAAAGACTGGAATTCCACCACCATCCCCAGGATCATTCTTATCTTCGGAATAGCCAGAAAAATGTACAAGTGGGCTACTGCTCGCGCATTTGAGAAAGCATTTCATGGATCTACTAATGTTAACCATGTGAATTACAACTGAGACCTGGAGATAAAACAATGCTACGTCATAAAGATCCTTGCTTATTATTTAATATGCAACTCTATGTCATAAAGATGATAATCACCAGAGAAGTCAAACCAAACTTATTATTCAGTAACTTTTAGGTCCAAAGTGCTTATCTGAATCATTTTGACATGATCCTGAAAGAACATTTGATGTACCAATGTGTTATTCTAAAATTAATAGCCTCAATGTTTGAGTCAAAACAAGCACTATGTGCTGTCTACTTTTAGATTAGATAATACAACTCACTGATTATATGAACAATAAGAAGTCATATTGTCAAGTAGTAGCTAGATTCTAGTTTGTTATAGTCTGAGGTTGTGAACAAGTCCAACACCAGAACCAGACTTACTGTATTCTTTGAAAATGTGGACACATGATGTAAGTCCCACTCTAAAATAAGAACAGAATATTTTCCTCCTGCCAGGAGTTAAGCACTTGACAATTTGAAGACATAATAAACTAAGATGAAAAATGTTTCTAGTTCCTCATCCAATCTAATTTTTCCCAAAAAAGAAAAAGAAAATAAAGATGTGTAAATTCTAATAAAACAAGAAAAGAAAATAAGATGGTAAAAGAAGAAGATGAGTACCATGTGTTTATATGATGATAAAAGTTTGCCTCGATGAAGCACCTGAAACAAAATTAAGTAAAGTAGCAGAAGTTGTACACTAATCACGATACAAGAGTTGTAAAAGCAGTCAAGTAAGTAAAAGCTTGCTTGTTACTGTTACCTGCTGCTTAAACAATTTCAGAGAAGCTTTCTTTTTTATATTAGGAATATCCCTCAAGGCGCCCAACTCCATGGAAGGCATGTATCTGAAAGAATCAGTAAATATGAAGCTTTTATGCAAAATTATGGATTTTTAAGCATGAAATTGAATTCCAACCATGCGCCAGAACAGCACATGGTCTCCATGATAAAAAAGGTATGCATAAGTAGACTGGAGAGTAGTACTTTTGAGAAAGATATGCGTTTACAAGAGCGGTGGCATGTGATCGTGCAGTAGAAGAAGAAGATGCCCATTGCTGTCTGTAAGAAGCTAATTTGGACCATTGATTTCTCAGGTTTCTCTGTGCAGTGGGTCTCCATAGCCTTGCCAGCGGTGTCGCTAGTACTGATGACGGTGAGGAGGGGCTTTGGGTTGGGTTTTGGGGACATGGGGTTGCTGATTTTGGAGAAAGCGGAGGAGAAGAAGAAAAAGAAGGGGTTTCTGGGCATGAAGTTTCTACTGTTGGGGGTTCAATTAGGTCCACCGTTGCCATTGAGTTACAGTGAGTTGGGTTGGGAGGTGGGTGAAGAATAGAAGAAGAAGCTGTAGTGTGAAGTGACCTCCTACACACGTGAGTCGTCGTGGCACGTGCCAAATATTGGCCTTATCTGCAAAAGTACCAATTGATAAATAACAAATAGTTTCAGATACTACAACAAAACACTATAGAAATTCCAATCGACAGATTCGCGAGCTACCTCTCTGTCAGTCCAGAAGAACATGATACCCTGCATATAGTCCAACGAAGGTGCTTATTATTTTTAGAAAGCGATTTAGTGGCGTATCCCGTATCGGATACTCGTTTGGATACGATGCTCTTCGGATATGTTCCGACATGAATTAGATACGTATTGAAGTCAACGGATACGTGTATCCCACATTCTGGACACGAGTATTTGACTTTTCGGATACGTTTATCTCAAGTGACGACGTTGTTTGCTAAAACAGGATTTGTAGTATATGTTTTTTACAGAGATCTGTTTATGGGTTTGGGTCTTAAGCAATAGTATTAAAATGGCCTTTGGATAATTTTATGTTTGGGTGAAAAAAGCTATACAGGCTAAACAAATATAAAGAATCATAAAAGAAAGCCCAAAATGCTACACTATATTTATCATTTATAATTTTTTTTAAATTATATATATTTTTAATAACTGTATCGTAATTTTTGAAGATTTATCATATTTTCTCATTTCATATGATATCGTATTGCCTATCCGTATCAATGCTTAAATTAGCAATAAAATAAAAAAAAATTACCAGACAAACTAATAGTATGAGGTTCTTGTGCTTAGCTTTACTTTTTATAATATAATGGTTGCAGTAAATAATGGACAACAAGTCCTTCAAAGTCAACAAGTCCATTTTTGAGCATCAACTGGTTTTTACTCCCAACACTGAACCACAAAGACTCAATCTTCATGGCTCCATGATGAAAAAGCAGAGCAATTTGGCAATGAGTAATACCTGTTCAAAGCTTAAACATTGAGTTCCACAAGAGTAAAATAGCAAAATCAACAAAGTGAAGCAGAGCACTGCAAAACCCAGAAGAAATTTATCAGCTTTCAAATTAGATTTTCACTCAAATATCCAAGACAAACCAATGAAAACATATCAAATAAACAACCAAGAACAGAAAAAAAAAATTGTGGTTGTTTGAGTGTTGGGGCCTATTGCTCACGCGAAGGGGTAGAGAGAGAGACCGAGAGAGCAAGAAAGAGAGAGAGAGGAAGCGGAGGTCGTCGTCGCCGCAGTGGATGGTGGTTGCTGGTTGACGGGAGCGCAGCAGCTGTAGAGGAAGATGAGCGAAGTGAAACAGGGCAAACTTTATTTTGACGGGTTGGGATTTCGTTATTTCAATTATTGTTTTTTTTCTGGGCCATATCACATTTTCTTTGGGCTTGGCTTTCATGTTATGTGACAACTGCTGCACACATTCCTCACAAAAATATAAAATTCATTTCGGTGCCAAGTTTTTTTTTTTTTTTTTTTTTTTTCTGTCTGATTTCAGTGCCAAGGTTTTCCCCAAATTAATGTGCAACGACTTCAAGTATTTTATGAGCCAAACACACCGCCAAAGTTTTTTGGATAATGCTTCTCTACTTGCTTATAAGTATTGGTGGATCTAGGAATTTTGCTTGAAGGGGTCAACGTCTTACAAGTGCAGCTCATTGCCCCCATGTTTGTGTTGGCGGAGCTATGTTTAGATTGACAGAAAATGGGAATGAAGATGCCATTTTATTTCTAAGTTTGAAGAGAGAGGTTTAGATCGAGAGAAATGAAAAGGAAGAAAATTAGTGGAGCTAGGGTTTTTCTCCCATTGTTTTCTTTTATAGACGTCCATTATGACCCTCGAACTTCACATTGTGGTATTGTGGCTTTCTGTCTCCATGATTTCCACTTCGTGTTTTCTGGCTTTCCACCTTGAGCTACACACCCATGGCTTTCTTTGTCTTTTAAAATTTCTGGAGACTTAGGCCTGGATTTGTGTGCTTGCTTGTTTAATGAAAATGAACATACTTTTAATTACTTGAAAAATAAATGAACATATTTTTGAGTTACAGACTTAGACCAGCCCGTTTGACCCAAAAAAAAAAAAACTTGGACCAACCCGTGGTCTGTGGATTTGGCCTACCTTTCTTTATTATTTTTTTAGTTTTTTGTTGCTACAATTACATGCCCCTGACTTTGGGCTTAGAATTGCATCAGTATCTTGCCTACCATTTTTATTTTTTAAGTTTTTGTTTAGTCTAGTACATGCCCATCACTTTGTGCTTAGTCTAGGACTTGGTTCGAGAGAGCTGCTGCTTTCCACCACCACCACCAAATGAGACACTCTTCTTCTTCTTCTTCTTCCTTCTCATCCCTCCTTTCCATCTCCCAGCCTCGAAAGCCCAGCACCTATAGTCCCACCCAGCTGCACACAGGTTGCCCCTTTGAGGCATTTCGTCGAACACTTTGCGAGGTTCAACTTTGGCTTCTCTAATGGAGGATTTCAGAGGTTGCAGGAGTCAATTGACCACCCACTACTACAAAAAGTGAAAAAGACGACCAGAAAACAACGACGGTCTAAGTGAAAACCGTCGTGGTTTTTAAAAAGACGACGGTTCTAAAAACACCGTCGTGTTATACCACCTTAGACAACTAAAAATGGAGATTCAAATGGCTGTTCAAAAACAACGACGTACCTAATTAAACAACCGACGCCTATTTGAAACAGATTTCAGCAGTGTAAAATCAAAGCCAACAAAGGACGGCAGAAGTTATGAATCGACCGACGTAGAAAGTAAAGACGACGATTTCAATAAAAGCCGCCGCTTTTACTCATAAAATAACACGACGAGGTTTTCGTATAAGACGCCGTATAATTACAAACAAATCCACGGCTTTAAAATACAAAATATCGCCATATTAAATTAATTTACAACGACGGAAAATATAAATATATCGACGTCATTATCGTATAGTTCTACGACGTTATCTTTAAATCGTACTATAAAATTTAACATCGTATTTTAAAATTTAACATCGTATTTATTCATTTTATACGTCGTACCTTTGATTTTAACCGTCGTCTTAATAAGAATTTTTGTTAACAATTTTTTTCTTTGATTTTCTTATCCTACGTCGGTAGATCTAATTAATGACAAGAATTGAAATAACCACGACGGTTTATATAGAAAACCTCCGACATAATCAG
>NC_047656.1:6426506-6428149 GCF_902201215.1 Prunus dulcis | reverse complement strand
GAACCTTTTTTCTGATCTGTATAAATGTATCTAATCGATATATTACCCCAACAATCTCAAAAAACAAACATTCAGAGATCTAGTAACGGGACAAAACTTTTCGACGGTTATAAATGAAAAATCACGATTTAACAGTTATTTTCTCCGATTTTGTAGATTTTTTACAGCTACACTCCTTGACCCTATATGAATACAATGACAGAATTTGATCTTCAATTTAAGATATTTACACTAGTGGATACCACAAAATCATATGTTATATTTAACGAAAGTATAAATAAACTCTTAATTGTTAGTGAATATATTGTATAACATGGCATACACATTCTACGAAACTAGTTTCAACGATCCAACCGTCAAACTTGTTTGTTTATACTTCGAGATCATATACGCCAAAAATCGGAAAAAAATAAACATTCAGAGATCAAGTAATGGGACAAAACTTTTCGATGGTTATAATGAAAAATCACTATTTAACGGTTATTTTAACTCCGATTTTGATGATTTTTTACAGCTACACTCCATGACCCTATATGAATACAATGAACTAACTCGATCGTCAATTTCAAATATATATGTGTATATGTAATATATATTGTAAAATCATATACATATTTGCGCGACGAAGAAATGTTTTACGTCGCGCAAACGTTCATCGCGTGACGCATGACACTTTGTTGCACAATAATTTCACTGCCCGCGACTACTGTGATATAGGTCGCGCAAACTTATGCAGGACGAGGTTCCGTCGTCGCGCAAAAATTGCACGACGATGCGTACTTCGTCGCGCATGTGTTTTCATTATTTGAAAAATGTTTATTGTCAATAATTTTCAAACTTTGTATAAAAATGTTTGGATATAATTATTTATCAATGTTTTATAACAAATTTTGGATCATTTTCATTTTGTAAATGTGTCTTGTGAAAAAAAAAATTACAAATTGTTATTAAAAGGGTTTGGATATATTGATTTACCAATGTTTTATAACTAAATTTATTTTAATAATGTTTCATTTCTCCACATATATAAGGTTTGGATATAACAACTACATATATTCAAACATTTGTATTACACAAAATCTGTACACTAGCATAATAAAATTACAAAAAAATTCATTATTCATCATTTGAACTATAATAACTTTCGTTATCGTCGCTATCATCACTTTCGGTCTCCCAATCCTCCTCCTCCTCCTCCTCTATAACTACATCATCGTCGTTGCTCGGGCCCACTGCAACATCGAATCTTGGAAGATCACCGAGGTCAATTGTAATTGACTGAATCGGTATTTCGACTGAAGACACTCCTTCTATTTGAAACGGTTCTTGTATAACATTTGTATCTCGAAGTGTTTCCACATCATTTTCCATTGAAGATTCTAAACGTTGGTCAGCCACATTGTCGACGTCGTTGTCAGTTGGGTCTAGTTCTGGTATAGCATACACGTTCCTATGATCCATCTTCTGAACAACTTTCCAACCGCTCCCGGCTTTAGGGTCATCTAGATACACAATTTGTGTTGCCATGTTTGCCAAAATGTAAGGGTCGTCATCATACCAAGTTCTGTTAATGTTCACAGATAGTAAGCCATGGTTGATTTTAACACTTCCCGGCCTATTTGGGTTGCTATCAAACCATCGAC